>NC_047157.1:27077559-27082559 GCF_009819705.1 Hippoglossus hippoglossus
CATTCTGGATCTGGTTTGTAATAATTAGTCTTCTACTGGACAATTTAAAAAAGAATCGTTCATTCACTAGATTTTCTGCACAAAACAGAAAGATCCTCACAGAAATGTCACCACTATTTTAGTCTCCTCCGGTTTTCCATATAAAGAGCCTTCCACACCCACAGGCCATACGAGCGCTGCACACTCCACCATCCACTTATGTCGAGCTGTCGATCTCTGTTCAGTCACATGACGCCACATCAACCGTCCTCGTATCAGAAACAAACCGAGTGTGGTCTTCCTCTCTCTCGCTTCCCCGGCAGCGCTGTCACCCCCGATGATCAAATGTTCACGTTCAGCTTCAGCAGCTGTGACAGACGATCCCGACTCGTCCTGCATGAGATGAAACTTCAGCTGACGACGTTCCACACACACGGTGAATCACCAGTTTCATTATGTGTGTGTGTGTCTGTGGTGTAACCCTGGTAGGTGTGATTGACAGCTGAGATTGACTCTGGATCCCTGGATGGGACATGAAATCAATTCTCCAAAGCACGAACAACACAAGATGTCAGCGTTCGGACTTGGAACCGAGGTTGATTGTTAGAATGACTCCGGTCCGAGAGGAAAGAGCCGCTGACGTCAGGGGCTGTGGGGGGGATTATCGTGATCAACAAGACCAAGAAGAATCCAAACACTGAGACCAAATGTTTTGTAAAAGACGATTCCGTACAGAAGCTTCGAACCAGTGAAGTGATGATGTGGGCTTTAATCTGTGGAAAAGCAAACTGGTTTCTTCAAAGGTTCACAAGTGGAACGAGCTCCACACCAGCAACAGGTCACAGAGGAAAGTGTCACAATCTTCCCCTGAACAAAATCAGACCAACAAACTAATAAATACATAAACAAAGTCGTCCAAACTTTAACCTTCCTGTCTGGTGAGTGTTGTTTGTGAAGAGAAGTGAGAAACAACATCTTAGTTTTTAACCTAATTTATTTTTTAAGTTTTGGGGTTTTCTTTAAAATATGAAAATATGTTTCATATTTAAAGTCTCAAATATCAAAGTGTGGTTCTGATCTGCGTCTGTGTGAATGCAGAGGCTGAAAGTGACACAGATCTTTTCATTTAAAAGTTAAACCTTCGCAGCGTGACTTCATCTGGGGAACGAAAGCCGAGCTCATGCTCGGAAAACTTGTTTTCTTTCGCATCAATTCTTCTGTTTGAATAAATAACAAATCAACAGCTCACACACATTATGACGAGAGCTTTGCTTCTATAAATGAGTTTGTCACTGGGAGTTTTTCTAGGAAAGTGTTTGTTTGTCTTGGTTATCGAGCTCTGACACTTATTCTCACTGCTTCCTCTGGCGTGAAGACACATCTCTGTATTGGTTGTTTGTGGAGATCTGAGGTTTCCTCCGTCTTGATGAGTTCGTAGCTTTGCCGTGTTTTCACACGACTGGTTGAGGCGGCTCGCTGCTCTAAAGGCTCGACTACTGCAGATCTTTAGACATGCAGAGCTGAACAATCTGCACGGACGACAGCGGACGAATGTTTCCTGAGCGCCGGGACACCACGATTAGCCGGCTACGCATGTCAGAAGAGGTTTTATCCTCCGTGCACACAAACAAAACGCCTCATCAGATGAGGACACGTTCAGGACGTCAGCGGACGACAACACAGAGCAGCAAACAGACAGAGACACAGAGGACGGAGATCATAATGTGAAGTGGCTGCTGAGGCGAGGCGTCACTTGAACAGTGTTCACAAGCAGTCGCTGCACATGTCAGTCCTACAAACTGTAAAACACACAACAACTCTATAAACCCACTGATCACTCGGTACCTTTCACTAACTATCCTCAGTTGCTGCCTGACAGTTGCAGATTATCCATCAGAGTCGTGGCTGAGGACTTGGTTTTTAAATCTCGATACAAGATCTGGACACAATCCTGCTTGAAAAAATACCTGCAGATAAAATCCCAGTATTTTTCTAATAGCGTGTAAAGTTCATTCAGTCTTGAGGCCAGTTTGAAGACCTCTCTGGTTTCTTCTGGACGTGATTCTTGGAACTGAGGACAAACTGTCCCGTTAAGAGACTCTTGTTTCACACAGTCGCAGATTCATGTGTCACTGACGTCTGTTTGGGACGCTAAGTCCAAAATGGTGGAGATCTGCAGCGATGATGGTTTCATCTCCTCACACTGACCATCACATTCTTCAGCTCCAGGCCTTGTTCCCAAGTATCAACCCACTGTGACGTCACCTATCGTTAGTGAGACGCCATTTTGAAGCCTCCAGTTTGACATTTTGTCCAAATCACACGGTGCTTTATGGTCTGTTTTGACTCTAAATGATCATAATTCACTAAATGAACATCAGCTGTTTGAAGAAGACTTGAAACTAGAGACTGAGACAGAACTCCTGAATGTTTACTGACGTTATAAAGTGAGAAGTGGAGTCACTTTCTATAGACTTCTATAGAAACTACCAGAGGAGTCGCCCCCTGCTGGTTACTACACAGAAGACAGGCTAATACGTAAAGGCCACTAAGCTTGTGAGGTGGTTAAGGATCATCTGTAAATCGTAGCATCAATCAATAGAGGTGTTCAGGGACATCTGTAAACTGTGGTAGTTACCACACTCTCTGTGGGTCGGCTGCATGTGAGGTGTTTGTGTAACATCTGTAAATCATAGCATCGCAACTGATGGAGACGAATTCATTTCAATATGATTCATCACTGAATATAAATAATAGAAAGGAAATAAATAATAACACTTCACACTTCTCTAAGTCTTCAGGGAAAGAATCCAAACATTAAAGAAATGTGATCAGTTGAGTGTGAGAGACAAAACTTACATCTTCCTCTTATGGTTTCTCTGACTTCTTCACTCTGTCTCTTCATTCTCCACACACACACACACCACACACACACACACACACACACACACACACACACACACACACACACCACACACACAACACACACACACACACACACACCCTTAACCCAGATAGTAGCCAGTGAACTCAGACAATGACGGAGGGAGAAGATGACTGAAGGCTAGTGTGTGTGTGTGTGTGTGTGTGTGTGTGTGTGTGTGTGTGTGTGTGTGTGTGTGTGTGTGTGTGTGAGTGTGTGTGTGTGTGTGTGTGTGTGTATGTGTCTGTGTGATGGGATGCAGGTCATCTCAGCATCCATCACATCTCATTATCTGCCCTCTATTCTCTCCCTTCTCTTTCTCTCTGTTACTCTCATTCTCTCTCTCTCTCGTTCTCTCTCCTGCAGAAGGTCACTCACCTTGATCCGAGTGAAACGACAACCCATCCTGACTTCTCCTCGGATGGGCAGAAGTTAGGAGGAGAGAGATAGATGCAGGGACGAAGGGTAAAAACAGAAGGATGGTGAGACTGAGAGGGAGAGAAGGAAAGACTGAGAGCTCAGATGAAGGAATCCACAGAGAGAGGTGAAGAGGGAGGAATGGGGGAGAACAAGGGTCAAATAGAGAGCAAGAGAATGGGGAAGACAAGAGAAGAGAGAGAGAGAGAGAGTTTGCTGAGGTTCGTCCGCCCACCAGCTCACATCCCCAAACTCTGATGACCCTCAGTCCCTCTGCCAATCAGCTGTCCTCCTGCGCTGCCTGGGAAACTACAGCTCCCATGATGCCGCAGCGTAAACAGCAGCAGTCTGTGGGCAGCGGCTCCATCGCATCCAACCTCTCTCTCCTCAGGAATCACACAGAGACACGGGCGAGCGAGGAGCAGCAGCAGCTCTGAGAGGGGCGAGCGAGGCAGCGACGCTGCTGAGAACTGAGAGAGAGAGAGAGAGGTTGAAGAACAGAGCTGTTCTCATCTGACAGTTTCTTCTTCTTCTTCTTTTCTCTTTATCCTCCTGTCACTCGCTCCCTCTCTCTCTCTGCATCCCTGCTGCTGCCGGCCAATCACAGAGCCCGGATGCAAGGAGGAGGGGAGGCGGATGCTCCGATTGGCTGAGATCAGCGTTTGTTTAAGCATCATTCAGGGTTTTCCTCTCCTCCACCTCTCTCCTCTCTTTTTCACCCATCCTTTTCACCAATTCCTCGTTTTCACACTTTCGTCTCGTCACAAACACCTTCCGTGTGTGTGTGTGTGTTGTGTGTGTGTGTGTGTGTGTGTGGTGTGTGTGTGTGTGGTGTGGGTGTCATTCATATCGAGTTATTTGATAAACACATTAATGTTGGTTTTAATATCACATTAATACGGGTTGAATATGGCTGATACGCCACCTAGTGTTCCAACCCGTTTCTACGTCTTGACATTTATATATGAAAACTTTAGCGACAGAGGCCTGAAAAGAGGAGCTGCAGCAGTAATAACAATAATTTAATCATCCACAGAAATAGAATAAGTTTAACAGGATTAAAACCCGGTGTCCTGAGTAACATCCTCTGGCCTTCGCTACATTAAGATACATTAGATGCATTAAAATACATTAAATACATTAAAATACATTAGATGCATTAAAATACATCACTCGCCTAAAGAAAACTCGTGGTGCTGATGTAACCTGGGAACACATACGTTAGAGTGCATGGAGCCATTAAAGATTAAAGATTATTAAAGATTTAAATCACCCGGAAGAAAAAAATAACGTTTTCATTTCTGTTTCGTCAGGGACAGTGGTGTACTTCGAGCTCTAGTGGCCAAAGTTAGTATTACAATAACAAACTCCTTCAGGGCTTTGGCAGATGAACCTGTTCACATCTAAAAAAAAACGTTAAAAAATTATCCTGTAATAAAAAAAAAACATGTTTATAGAACATCTGTACTTTTGTGTTTTCTAGGGAGTAAAACAGCGACAGTCCAAGGATTCAAACGTAAACAAGAAGTATGAACAGGTTTCCATATCGTGTGAAGACAGAAACTGATTCAGTGAATTAAACGTTAGTTTGCTCGTGAGATTATTTCTATTTTCCATTACTTGTGGGAGTCTTTATATTGTGTATCAGATTGATCCAGATAGTTTGGGACAATGACACAAA
>NC_047157.1:27090059-27112559 GCF_009819705.1 Hippoglossus hippoglossus
GATTTAACAGCAGTACAAATAGCAATAATACTTTGTTGGTGGTAGATGTTGCAGTAATAATGTAGTAGTTCAGTTTTAGTGGTAGATTGATTGGTGGCAAGCACTAATAGTTGTGGTGAAGTAATAGTAGTAAAGTACTGTTTCTGTAGTATTATTAATTGTAGTAGTAATAAGTAGTAGTACTGACGCTGGGAAGTAGTTGCAGACGAGGTAGGAGACTCTCTCCCACTCCAGACCCTCCATGATGTTACAGAGGTGGAAGGCACAGCCGACTCTGTGTGTGTCTGCCCACACCATCTGTAACACACACACACACACACACACACACACACACACACACACACACACGAATGTCTATCTCTGAAGTGGATTATCTGGATTAGAATTTGCATCATAATCTGAAGAAAACTTCTCTTGTGTCTGACCTGTGTGTAGTGTGTGTGTGTGTTTGTGTGTCTGTGTGTGTGTGTGTGTGTGTGTGTGTGTGTGTGTGTGTGTGTGTGTGTGTGTGTGTGTGTGTGTGTGTGTCTGACCTGTGTGTGTCTGACCTGTGTGTGTGTGTGTGTGTGTGTGTGTGTGTGTGTGTGTGTCTGACCTGTGTGTAGTGTGTAGTGTGTGTGTGTCTGACCTGTGTGTAGTGTGTGTGTGTGTGTGTGTGTGTGTGTCTGACCTGTGTGTGTCTGACCTGTGTGTGTGTGTGTGTGTGTGTGTGTGTGTGTGTCTGACCTGTGTGTAGTGTGTAGTGTGTGTGTGTGTCTGACCTGTGTGTAGTGTGTAGTGTGTGTGTGTGTCTGACCTGTGTGTAGTGTCCACACATCTTGTCTTCGTCACAGCTGTTGTTGTGAAAGTTGTAGTCCAGATGTTCTACAGGGTCAGATACATACAATAATTAAAATAAAAAATTCCATTACTTCATTCCAAGTGAAACTTTAGCAAAAGGAAGTACAATGTTCTTAAAGTATCAAAAGTAAAAGTACTCACATACTGTATATTACGGAAGCACTAACTTTAAACTAATTTAATTTATAAAACTGTGAATTTTACTCATATCATAAATCAGAAGACGTCATAAACGTTGTATTTCGACTAAATTAGCACAGATACAGATAATTAAATTATCGCTCTATTATGGTTTTTGTTATTCATGTTGTACCTTTTATGGCCACATGGGGCAAAGTAGTAAAAGAGTACGTCTCAAATTGTTCTGGTGTGAATGTTACAAGTTTCACCGCCGACATTCAGACATGACGCACAAGTAAAATCACAGATGTAGTGATCGTGTTTTGTTTGATTCCCACGTTAACAAAGTGAAGCGTTAAATGGAATCAAACCCTTTTATGACACTTTAACTCCTGTGACGCTGTCGTGTCTGTGTCAGCTGATGAGTCCAGAGTTTCCTCTGAGTTTGGTCTCCTCCACCTCCTCAGGTCACCACTCTGTTCTCTGGCTGATCAGTTTCTGTAGAGCTAACGAACGCCGCGCTCTGACGATCCAACTCACCCAGGAACCATTTCTCCAGAGACTCCCGGAGGTCCAGGGCCCCGGTGCCGGCGAACAGGTTCTCTCCGGTGTCCTCCAGCTCCGGGTTGTGGTTCCAGACACATTTAGCGGCGTAGCCTTCTGCGATCAGCTTCAGACTCGGATCCCATCTCTGCAGAGAAACACAGAAAATCACTTGTTTCACAATGTCCTGCAGCAGCAGCTCCGTCCGGCTGTAGAGCTGCAAGCTGTTTCCAGATGATGAACATGAGTCTTTCTCTTCATCTTCTGGAATCATCTCTGTCACGAAGCTAACCCTAACCCGCTTCATGTCGACGGTGATGTGCTGGATCATCTCCATCGGACGTTAAACCTGAAGAAGGGTGCGATCGTTATCACACAGGAAGTTACTGAAGTTTTCCTTGTGATCGATGATAGAGGCCGAACTCGAGGGTTCCTGAGGTTAAAGGTCAATCTGAAGCCATGTGTCCGCTCAGCAGATCAGACGTCATCACCTCCAGGACTTCGTAAACTAAACTGTCCCAGTATAGTTTTAAAATTACGTTTAACATCAAATCGAGTCAATGTGCAAAAAACCACAGGAGCGGGAAACATTTTTATTTACTAGCATCATGTTCTGTTCGTGACAGATCACATGTCTGATCACATGACTGATCACATGACTGATCACATGTCTGATCACATGACTGATCACATGACAGATCACATGACAGATCAAATGTCTGATCACATGACTGATCACATGTCTGTGGTGACCTCACGATCAGTCAAGTGATTTCACACATGAAGATAATTCTTCTTTTTCTTTTGTTTCCTTCATTCACAGATAAAAGCAGCTGCTCCTGAATCAGATCCTGTTGTCTGAGCATTTATTTCCTGGATGGCACGTCCATCACCCGCCTGACCTCTGACCTCTGACCTGTGACCCTGACCCCAGCCTGACCCTCTCTGAGGTACAGTATAACAACAAACGAGTGTTTCCTCTTCAAAAACTGACAAACCATCGAACGGTAAAACGTTTACACAGCATCATATTTCCTCCTGTTAGTGTAGAAATAACTTTCACTCCGTCCTCGTCCGTCAAAGCTTCAATCTAAAAACCAAGACAAATATTTAATGTTGGACAGTTCCTGCAATTAAAACCTACAAATGTGGTTCTTATGTCACTAATTTTAGTTTCTGGTTGATTTTAATGTGAGGACAAATTATTATGACTGAAGATTTATCAAAACAATTTGGACATAATGATTTGATCCGGGGTTTTTTGCTGATGGTTATTTATGTGTGACGAGCTGCAGCAAACCACCAGCGCTCCAACCACAGAACCCCCCACAGGAGAGAAGACGCCACTTAACTCATTCAATCACTTCATTCATTTAAATAACAAGAATGTGAAACATTTCTGCATCAGCAGACCTCGGAGAGCGGAGGAGAAGCTGTTTGTTGCAGCAGCAAAGACGTGGAGATGATCTCCAACAAGAAGTTACATGGATTTATAATCTATCTACAAATTCCAGAAATCTCTACATATCTGTGTCAAACTGTGATCGCTGAGAAATTAATTATATCAGAGTTTTTAAATATTGATGTGTTTAGTACGAAGCTGTGGGTTTGGACCTGAGAGTCAAAGAGACTAAAGAGACAGAACATCATCAGCATCATGTTCTCACTGTAGGAACCTGGTGGAAGCTGATTGGACGGATCAGATGACGACGTCTTTAACTCAACCTGTTGTCTCTATCTTGAGCTTTGAGTCACTGTTGCTAAGATACTGAAAGAGTTTAATACTCCAGCGTGTGTGTGTGTGTGTGTGTGTGTGTGTGTGTGTGTGTGTGTGTGTGTGTGTGTGTGTGTGTGTGTGTGTGTGTGTGTTTATTGTTCAATGGTGACACACAACACAAACAATAGTCAGGGGTCTCCTTCACATTCCTCTCTCTCTCAACATCTGGTCTGTGTTATGACTCTCGGTTCGTCGTGCAGTAACGCACACACACACACACACACACACAAACACACACACACACACACACCTCTGAGGAACATACCAGAGGTCATGTGGTCTGTGAACAGCTGATTTAGTTTCTGTTCATCTCAATAGAATCAATCAGTAAATCACTGATCTATGGATTTTCTCCTCATCAGTGTCGTTAACAACCAGTGAGCTGTCACTCAGCTTCTGATCTGTTGTTACTTCTTCTGTTTCTGATCCTGTGAATTCAAGACGCAGATATAGAGCGTACGTTTCAGTCAATGAATAACTTGGACTGTAAATAAAGATGGACGACGTGTCTCCACTTCCTCCCACTATCCGGAAGTGAAGCCAAAATATCTCAGATACAAACGGTCACGTCAATCAGGAGTCAGTCTCAGCTGTCAATCATGACGTCTCAGCCTGTTTTTATATCATCAAATAACTGATTGAAACCAAACTGATCAGAAACACTTGAACAAACATCAGAGAGAGAAGATCGTCCATCTTTATTTACACTTTTATTCATTTGATTTATTTATTCAATATTTTAACCTTCAGTGAAAACAGTGTTCCTGACGTGTTCCTGACGTGTTCCTGACGTGTTCCTGACGTGTTCCTGACGTGATCCTGGCATGATCCTGACGTGTTCCTGACGTGTTCCTGACGTGTTCCTGACGTGATCCTGACGTGATCCTGACGTGATCCTGACGTGTTCCTGACATGTTCCTGACGTGTTCCTGACGTGTTCCTGACGTGTTCCTGACGTGATCCTGACGTGTTCCTGACGTGTTCCTGACGTGATCCTGACGTGTTCCTGACGTGTTCCTGACGTGTTCCTGACGTGATCCTGACGTGTTCCTGACGTGTTCCTGACGTGTTCCTGACGTGTTCCTGACGTGTTCCTGACGTGATCCTGACGTGTTCCTGACATGTTCCTGACGTGTTCCTGACGTGATCCTGACGTGTTCCTGACGTGTTCCTGACGTGTTCCTGACGTGATCCTGACGTGTTCCTGACGTGTTCCTGACGTGTTCCTGACGTGTTCCTGACGTGATCCTGGCGTGATCCTGACGTGTTCCTGACGTGATCCTGACGTGTTCCTGACGTGTTCCTGACGTGTTCCTGACGTGTTCCTGACATGTTCCTGACGTGTTCCTGGCGTGATCCTGGCGTGTTCCTGACGTGTTCCTGACATGTTCCTGACGTGATCCTGACGTGTTCCTGACGTGATCCTGACGTGTTCCTGACGTGTTCCTGACGTGATCCTGACGTGATCCTGACGTGTTCCTGACGTGTTCCTGACGTGTTCCTGACGTGTTCTGCAGTCTGAGTCAGTGTCTCTGGACGTTTTCTGGCTTCCTAGTAAAATTCTCACATGAGAAACACAAACTATAGAAAATGTCCAGAGTTCATGTCTGAAAACTGTCTCCCTTACTTTTTCTTTTCCTTTCTCCTTGTCTTCTCTCCTTTCCTCTCTCCTTTCCTTGGCACATTCTTTCTCGATCCATGTCTCCTTCTGTCTCATCCACTTCTTCTCTTTCCTTCCCTCACCTGTTTCCTTCCTCCCTTTCCCTCCCTCCTTATTCGTTCTGTCCCTCTCTCTGTCTTTCTCTACAATAAACTTTATGGGAGAAAGAACAACACGAATATGGAAATGTCCCAGTGGGGCTTCCATACGGTGGAAACAGGCTGAGACCTGTCTCCACACACACACACACACACACCCACACACACAGACACACACACACACACAGACACACACTACCTAATTTTCATTTCTCTCTCTCTCTAAACATCGTCTCTTTCTCCACCCTGAGGCCGCCTCCCCTCCCCGTCTGTCTTGAGGATGATTTCCCTGCTGCATTCCTCCTCTAAAACTCACGTTATTAACTGGATGGAGTCTGAGGAAGGAAACACCCGTCGCTTCCTGGAACCCAGGCCTCGCTTTGCTCAGCGTTTCTGTGCTGTCTTGTAAAAAGACAAGATCTGAATCTTGATGCGCGTACGAGTGAGATTTAATGAAGGGAAAGATTATTGAAGCGGATGAATAGTGTCCACTGTTCTGAACCATATTTATCTGCCAGTTTCTTTTCTTTGTTCAACCAACGTTCTGCATCGTCCAAATAAAACGTCCACAAGATCGTGACAAAGGGACGACGGACACCTGCTGCCACTATCCACTGTAAAGAAAGATGGACGACACATGTCCACTTGAGTATGAGACAATGCATGTTGGGACGTGTTGATGAGGTTTCTAACACGTGACGTGAAACTGGAAGAACACAAACATCTCAGGATGAAGAAGAGGAGCCGTACACGTAGAAGACGAAGACGTCAACTTGGAAAGACGAGGAGGTTCCAGATCTTTTGGTGATGAGGGCCGACGCCGGTGTGGACGAGCTGTAAACAACAACACGTGTCCCGCCTCTCATTCGTCACCTGAGATCTCTGTGTTGTTATCCAGCGTCTGAGCGGAGAATCTCCTGCTACGTTCTTTAACTCCAGAGAAAGTCTGGACCCAAACGTACGCACATCCTCCAGAGTTCATGTCTGAAAACAGCTTTGATCCCTAAAAACTGAATAAAAATGACTCTTCCTTTTAAAAGATGAGCTGTTTTGTAGAATCTCTGCAAAAAAAGTGACCAAAGACGCCACTTAAATCCCAACAAGAACAAAGGAGCACAGATTCAAAGCTCTCAGGGACTTTAACTAGATCCAGTAAGACACGAGAAATGAAATAAAGAACATGGAAACTGTCCAGTAGTCGAGTGGTGATCATGAAAACAAAGGACACAGACGCAAACAAAGATAATTAGAACAAGATGAAGTAAAGTTTGAGACAAGTCCAGCGAATGAGGTGTTTGTGTTCTGAGAACAAAAAGAAACTCCATGTTTCTGTCTCTTGTTCTGCTCGGTCCCGTTAACACCAGGAATCTTTCAGAAGAATAAAAGTAGAATCTGTTTCAATTCACGTAACGTCTGACTCTGCTGTTGACGGACACTGGGATCCCACAATGCACTGCAGGACAGAGATGAAGGAGCGACTCGCAGCTGGAGACAATTAAAATAAATTGTGGACAAAGATGAGACATCACGTAATATGACGTAAAAATCATCTGATTGTTTCTGTTGAGTCTTGTTCATAAATCCTCTGTGATTTTCTTTTCCTCATGGTAGAATATAAATTTGAGTCCCGACGGTAAACTTGAGTTTCCCCTCAGACAGAGGATGGAGAACAGCGCCCCCTGGCCACACCACACTGCACTTCACTAGCTCCTCTTAGTTTCTGCTGCAGCTACGGAATTTGAAGCACGTTTCGTTCTGCAGCATGATTCTGTATTTGTCTTATTGTCTTGTTTCCTTTGTGGTTCTGACCCCAGCTCAATGAATTTCCCTCTGGGGACAAGAAAGAACATCTTTTCTAACTGGTGAGTAAAGATCTGCGGCTGGACTCCGACCACAGAACCTGAACTCGTGATCTACTGCGTCTCTTACGACAATTACTCTGCCGGTCGTCTGTTTAATCAGATTTTATTAATATTGAACGTATCACGTGTCCAAACACGTTACTAGACCCTGAACAACACATTTCTTTCAGGAGTTTGAACTGGTTATGAGATGAGGTCTTATTTTAATATTTATGAATCTTGAGTGACTTGGTATGGTCTCAGGTGGGATGTTCCATTTACCCACAATAAGAGGGGGGGGGATTGTTTTTACTGACAGATGGATTCATATTCAGCAGAGAGTAAACTGATGTTATATCATCACAGTAAATGGTTTAAAGTGAGCTGAGGTGTCTCAGGGTTTTCTTGTTTGTCCTGAACTCACAGCTTATGTCTTCTTTCACTATTTCAAAAACAAATGCACATGTTGTCTGAACCCAGGTTTTTACTACCGGGGACAGTGGGAACACGTTTGTCCACAGAGACGCCAAAATCATGAAGAGTTCCTTGTTGGAGCTTCAACATTGCAAAGTCACACATGGTCCTTTTACACCCTCGGTGTGTGTGTGTGTGTGTGTGTGTGTGTGTGTGTGTGTGTGTGTGTGTGTGTGTGTGTGTTGCCACAGTTTCACTACACTGCTCGTTGGTCTAATTAATTTATAATGAATTTATAGATATTGTTCAATCACACAATAACAGAATATTTTAGGCTCTGAGCTCAAAGTGATATATTGTGAAGACATGAGACATGAGAGAGTCGTCTCAGTCCCACCAGCAGGGACATGGTTGTTGTAACAGTATCATGAGAACAGTTATTGTTTTGTGTTATTTATTTTTAAGGTTTCAACTCTTTTATAAATGCGTCCACATCATTTAAAGATCTGTTTGTCTCAGGTTTGATAAAGTTGGACGGGTCCAGAGGTTTCCAGTGCGACCTGCTGAGGTTTCAGATCCTCGAACAATGAGCTCAATGACAGCGGCTGAATTAGATTAGTGAAGCTCAACAGCAGCGTGTCAGAGGGTAATGACCAGTGTGTGACGGGTGGATTCTTCACCGGGACTCAAACCTCCAACCTCCACTCCACTCACAGCTCGTTGGTGAATGTGAGGAGCTGATCATGGCCCACTGAGAGCTCGAGGACACGCCCACCTACACCTGCCACCTGTACCCATTGGACGGTACTAGCTGTCAATCACACTGTGGTACCCCCCCCCCAACACATCCGGTGCTTTATGGTCTGTTTGACTCTAAATGATCATAATTCACTAAATGAACATCAGCTGTTTGAAGAAGACTTGAAACTAGAGACTGAGACAGAAACTCCTGAATGTTTACTGACGTTATAAAGTGAGAAGTGGAGTCACTTTCTAGAGACTTCTATAGAAACTACCAGAGGAGTCGCCCCCTGCTGGTCACTACACAGAAGACAGGATTCAGACCCTGAACCGGGAGTCTACGTCTGTTTTTATAAACAGTCAATTCTCTCACCCAATGTCAGCTCCCAGCCTGTGACCCTCATGGAAGGAGCAGGTTAACGCCTATTTTAACAGTATGTCTCTGATGTTTCCCTGTCGCTCATTAGAGAATTTAATATTTACTCATGACGTTAAAATCCCTCTGGTCTGGTTCACGTTGTTCATGTTTGACCCTGACGTGGCCTGTGTCTCTGCAGGTGTCTTACCAGAGGCATCATGGCGGAGGCGCTGGGGGACACCAGTCCTCTGTAGTGGTTGTGAAGCTCCACCAGCAGCTCCTCCTGCTCCTCGCTGAGAAAGCTCCAGGCTCCAGGAACCACCAGGGCACTCAGCACCAGCCACCATGCCCAGAGAGGAGCTGCCCTCGGTGGGCAGACGCTGCAGAGCACGGCCCCCCTCCTCCACCTGGAGCTCCTGGAGGCTCCATCCTGGGTAGTCCGTCGGGTCGAGGCCCCCTGCTGGGTGGAGGCCCCCTGCTGGGTGGAGGCCCCCTGCTGGGTGGAGACCCCCTGGAGCTCTGAGATGCTCCGCTGGTGCATGATGGGAAACAGAGTCCTGAGGGATGTATCCTCAAGTGGTCAGTCCAGAGTCCAATGAAGAGTGTGTGTGTTGTGAAAGTGTCTGTGACCAGCAACTGTGTGTGTGTGTGTGTGTTCACAATAGGCCTCTTGTCTTTGTGTGTCTGTGTGTGTCTCAGTGTGTGTGTTCCCTCCTCAGTGCCTCTCCTTCTCAGCTCTGCCGATATCTGCCGTTCTGAACCGGCTTTAAGAGTTAGAGGATCCTCCCCTCCACACACACACAAACACACACACACACACACACACACACACACAAACACACACACACACACACACACACACACACACACAGTTCACATTTCACACACTGCACCGACTGGTACGCACAACAAACGCACCCCCCTCAATCCTCTCACTCCATATTCTCCATGTCGATCTCTCTCGTTCTCCCTCTCGTTCTCTCTCTCCCTCTCTTTCCCCCCCCCCCTCCTCCTTTTCTTTCTCTTCACCCCTTTTTCCTCCTCCTTCATGTTCAGTTTGCTTCGTGAGCGTGATGTTTAAAGGACAGGTTCACATTCTCCATAAAGAAATCACTGTCTGACACATTTCACTGTAAGAGATGTGAGAAATGATCATCCAGAATATTAATTATATTATATATTATATTATAATACCTCTTAGGTTAAAATGAGGCCTTGTCAGTCGTAAGTTTGAATAGTAAAATTAGCATCTTTAAGTTTTAGTGATCTTAGTAAAACATGTGCAGAAGTGCACATGAAGCTGAGTCACAAACTTATCAACGTTTCAAATGTAGAGTTCACTGCTGTAAAATATGACTTTCACTCCAGAGGAAAAACCCAGAAAACGTAATCATCTCTTCATCTTGAATTGTAGCTCAAGTTACTTTTTCCTCTTTGTTCCAGAGCGTGGTCTTTCAGTTTGGGAGCAGAACCTATTCCTCTATAACGCTCTAACTCAAACAAGCCTCGGCTCGTTAGATTTTCTCTGCTCGTGCACAAACTGTGTGCTGGCTCTCAGATGGGACATCATCAAATAACTGATTCATACCAAACTGATCGGAAACACTTGAACAAACATCAGTGAGATAAGAACTGGAATGAGAGAAACCATCTTTGTCAAACATGTATGTTACGTCTCCTTTGACTTTTTAGTTTGGTCCATGTCCCATCTGCTAACATGGAGGAGGAGGGGTTTATGACCTGCAGCCAGACATCAGGGGACAATTAAGACACTTTGGCTTCACTTCTGGGAGCCGTCATGTCGTCCGTCTTTAATTACAGAGTGTGGTTTCCGTCCAAGCTGTGACTGAAACCAAGTGAGTGACGAGACAAAAGAGAACAAATAAAGTTTGACAAAGTTTCAGTGAATCACATCCTGTAAGATCTCGGCTTTCCTGACAGGAGAAAGTCGGAGGGTGGAGTCGCAGCGTCAGTTTGTTCTTCACTCCGGCTGCAGCTGGAAGGTGGAGACGAGCCAAAGACAAGTCCCCTCATGTCCCATCTGATGTCCTGCTTTTATAAGACGCCTCCTCTGAGGACAAAGCTCTTATGACTGGATCTATAGATGATGTCAGATCAGTGATTTATACGTTCACATATCGTGAACCTGTCATTTGAGCTCACAACAGGGCACGTCCATGCTGAGCTAATTCCAGAGGGGGCGCTGTTGTGTATATATTAAAGGTTCAATCTGTAACTTTTCAATCCATCACCATCCATCTCTAGTGATTATGAGACTAAATTCATGTCTAAGTTTGCTGTTTGATGTAACTGCAGCCAAATGTACTGTAATCAGTGTTGTTGTGGTGGTGAGTTGTGTTGAGTTGAGTTGTGTGCGTAACGTACTGTACTAGTGTGAGTGTGACAGCGAGGTCAGTACACACATGCACCGTGTCAGCCTGCAGACGTCAACATGAGGTCGGTGTTACGGAGCAAACGGTGACCCCACAGGATTCAGTTTCACACTCACACACACACACACACTGAGGAATGTGTGTTACAGTGTAATGTGAGTCTGTGGGTACAGCTGGGTCCATGTTATGATGTGATGTGCTTCACTGAGAGAATGAAAACAGAGTCACAGGGTGTAGTTACATCTGAGTCACGCTGGTACCGCACACGCACACGCACACGCACACGCACAGTACACGTGCATGTACAGTACACACACACACACACACACACACACACCAGTATAACGTACGTCTCAGTTACTCGATCGTCTCAATTTAATTTTGTTCAGAGGATCGAGACACATGAGACCACAGACTGTAAATAAAGATGGACGACATGTCGACTCCAAAAAAGTGAAGCCAAAGTGTCTCCATCACCTCCTGGTGGCTGGCAGCAGTATAGGTTATAAACCCCTCCTCCTCCATGTTAGCAGATGGGACATTGACCAAACTAAAAATCAAAGTAGACGTTAAATATATGAAGATGTTTTCTGTGATCTGTGTCGTTTTACTTGGAGCAGAATCGTTTTCTGATGAAAAGACGACATGATCGTGTTTTTATGACGTGTTCCAATATTGTGAATAAACATGAGATGTAGAGTTAAAGGACGGAACAATCAATGCTTTTCTGACATTTGTGAAATCATTCATGAACATAACTGAGCCGGAGCTAAGGCTCGGAGGACTGGTCCTGATTGGCTCGTCTTCAGGAAATTGAGAAACAAATGTTCTTCTCTTATTAAAAAAGTCTGACTTGTATTTATCAATCACTAGTTTAAATGACATTAAGGTGATTAATTCTCTGAGTAATATCTCTCAGACCCACATGTAATATGAAGGACGTTTTGTCTCGTGTGTCTCTAGGTGTCCCCTCCGCAATTTAGCTTTTTTCCTTTTACTGTACAGGAAGTAAACAAAGCATTGAAAGCTCTCGACTCCAGAAAGACTTTTTTAAATTAGCTGCTGATATTATTGCAGAGCCCCGTACAAATGTTTTTAACCTGGCCGTGAAAAATAACGAAATCCCAAAGATTTGGAAATCCTGAACGTCCTGCTTAGCCAAGTCTGTGGTAAGATGAAGAAATGCTTCATAGCATCGTGACGAAGTCTGTGAAAAAGAAAGAAAGAAAACGTTCACACATATGAAGCAGCAGCAGCAGGTTGTCGGGTCCGACTCGTTCACACCAACAGGAACATGTGGGAACATCCATGCGAGGGGCGGAGCCTGTAGAGCGAGGGGCGGAGCCTGTAGAGCGAGGGGCGGAGCCTGTAGAGCAGCAGGAGGCCGGACATGACGTATAAACTCTGCTGTGGAAAGATCAGTGTTGTTGTTTACAGCTCATCCACACCGGCGTCGGCCCTCATCACCAAAAGATCTGGAACCTCCTCGTGTTTCCAAGTTGACGTCTTCGTCTTCTACGTGTACGGCTCCTCTTCATCATCCTGAGATGTTTGAGTTCTTTATGGGGTTTCTTTCAGTTTTGCGTCCATCATGTATGAAACCTCATCAACACGCCCACTCGCTCGTGGGGAATCCTCTGAATAATCTGCTGTTGTGTTTTCACACAGGCTCATTCAGACATTAAATCAGGAGCTGGCAGGAGAAACACCTGATGTTGTCCACAGACATTTACTCAAACATTAGTTTCTCTCATACGTTCTTCAACGATGAAGATTCTGCTGAGTCATGTGAATTCAGATTGATCCCTGAAGGCAGAAGCCGGATGTTTGTGTGTTTGTTTGTCCAACGTGAGCGGAGCTGGAGACAGGAAACAGAAAAAGAGACCGGAGAAGACAATAAATACAAAATAAAGAAGTAAAATGAGCAGAGATGAGATAATAAAAGTGAGGTAGAGGAGACGTGACTGGAATTCCCCTGAAGACACACACACACACACACACACACACACACACACACACACACACACAGGGACTCATGTTAAAGTCGTCTATACCTCCCAGCTGCTCTGTGACAGGCCTGGCAATACACACACACACACACACACACACACACACACACACACACACACACACACACACACACACACACACACACACACACACACACACACACACACACACACACACACACACACACACACAGATCCATACATCATGTGAATAAAATGTGATGGTGTGTGAGTGTTCGGAGCCCAGCCCGTTTGATTGTGTTGTCATTGACTGGTTGCTAATGGCTAACAGATGAGTGTGTGTGTGTGTGTGTGTGTGTGTGTGTGTGTGTGTGTGTGTGTGTGTGTGTGTGTGTGTGTGTGTGTGTATGTGTGTGTGTGTGTGTGTGTGTGTGTGTGTGTGTGTGTGTGTGTATGTGTGTGTGTGTGTGTGGGGTGTGGACCATCTCAGCTCTTCAGCGTATGATTAGTTCAAGATCCGAGAGCCAAATCTTTCACACACACACACACACACACACACACACACACATAAATGCAACATTATGAAATAACTGAGCAGACCAGCATACAGAGTAGCATGGCCCATGTGTGTGTGTGTGTGTGTGTGTGTGTGTGTGTGTGTGTGTGTGTGTGTGTGTAATGATCATCATCATCTGTTCCTGGACTTGTCTGCACTGCACACGCTCGGTGATGATGTCATGGATACAGGAAGCTGACCACTCCTTAGCGACGATGTCAAACCTTCACGATCTGCTGCTGCCCCCCCCCCCCCCCAGAAACCTGAGACCCTGAGAACTGGTGTCACTGGTTTCATTGGATAAAGTCTCTTTATTCTTCTTCTCATCACTAGATTCATGGTTTCACTGCTCGTGTCTCTGGGTTCAGTGGATTTATCGATGTGTTGATTTCCACTGGGTCCACTGGTTTTCCTGGTGTCAGAGATATTAATGGTTCCCCTGGTCTCATTCAGGTCATTGTTCTCACTGCTCTGATTGGTGGAACTGGTTTCTCACTGGTATCGTTTGTTGTAATGGAGACATCGGGTTGATCTGATCTGAGGCCACGGCTCAGTTCTCCCTAAAACTCAATCTGCAGGTGTAAAAACCTCATTGATTTTATCTTGATGGGTCGACACCATGTGAAGGTCGAGGGGCTTTAGTGACATGAGCTAACGAGGTCATGACCTTTGGCCTGCAGATCATCAGAGTCGAGGTTTCTGACTGAGCGGCTATATGATGTCTTCATTCATTTAAATGGCTGCATCATTTTCACACCAGTTTTAAAACATTTTACACAACAGCACAAATCAAACTTTAACACAAACCTCCTGCATTCAGCTGCGCACCAACGTTCCCCTTCCTCCGGCCAGTTGTTAAATCCTCCTCTCACAAATCTCACATCCTTCATCCACTCTCCCCCCCGAGCTCTGGGCCGAGCTCCCGGAGGATCCTGACCACACGCCTGAACCACCTCAACCTTCTCCCTCAGGAATGAAGCAGCTCAGGACACTATGTGTGATGTTTGTATGAGATATATTCACATGTGTTGTGACATATGACATTAGTTTGATGTCCCTGAACCTGTTTGTCCTACGAGAGGCAGCTGGATTCAGATCAGGCTGAGATCTTTACAAAGGTCGACAGGATCCTGAAGATATTTGTGCTTCTGAGGACATGATGAATAAGTAGCATCAGTTTAAACTCCAGGAGAAAACATCATGTTAATGAGACGAGACCGAGGACGTCAGCTCCTCCCGTCTGACAACAGAGTGTAAATCAAACCAGACATCAGAGGATTCAAAATGTTTTATTTCACCATAAAACAACAGGATTTAAAGATCCAGGGCTGAGCTGAAGAAAGAAAGACAACACTTCCATGTTTCTGACGTCATCTTAAAGAACCAGGTTCAATATTTGGGGAAATTATCAGTGAACTGAACAAGTGAAGAAACATCACGTGTTAAAACACCTGCAGCTGTAAGAGTCTCGGAGCGCCGGTGGGTTCAGGTGCAGCTTTGACCTCTGACCTCTTCTTCAGCAGCTGCTGCTGTTAAAGCCGTCGTGTTGATGCTGAGCTGCAGAAAATCTCCTGTGACTGACGTCAGGAGACAGAGCAGCTGAGGCAGATTCCATCACCACATGTTCTCTCTGGTTCTACTGGAGAGGAACAGACGGAACAATGTGAAACACAAAGAACTTAAACACACGATGGAAATGAAAACATCTTAAAATCGTATTTTTTGTGTGAAACGTGCTGAATCGTCAGTTTGAGTTTCAGCAGAGAAATAAGTTCAAATTGAGTCAGACCTTATTTTCTGTGTTTTAAAGATGATGATTCAGTAAATTAATACAGACACACCCTGAGGGGGGGAGGGAGGAAAAGTTATGTTACCAGAATGAAAAGAGGAAGGAGAGAGAGAGAAAGGAAAAGAAAGCGTTAAGGAAGTAAAAAGAATAAAAGAAGAGGAGGTGAGACGGTAAAAGGAGGATCGATAAAGAAGAAAGGAAAACAAGACAGAGCTGTGAAGAGAAAGAATAAGAAGAGGTGAAGAAAGGATTGGAGGTGGAGGGAGGAAGTAGACGAGGAGGGTTTGGATAAAAAGGAGGATGGTGACGATCAGATAGACAGAAGAGCAGGAGGAGAAAAGAGAAAAGAATCAAAAACAGAAATGAAGGGAGTGAACGGGAGGGAGGGAGGGAGGGAGGGATAAAAAGAGACTGTACACATTTTAGGAGACAAAGGAGAATAGACGGATGGAGAGAGGGAAGGAGGAGCCAGAGGAAGGAGGAGTGATGGAGGGAGCAAGGAAAAGGTCAAATGAAAGAGAAGAACCCCACCCAAACAAAGAGGGGGGGGGGGGGTGATGTCAAGAGAAGGAACGAAGGAGAACAGAGAGAGAGAGAGAGAGAGAGAGAGAGAGAGAGAGAGAGAGAGAGAGAGACCCACCCTGAACCTCAGAGTTAAATAAGAAACAGGAGAATCAGTTTTTCTTCACACTGACCTGCAAACGTTGGACTTCAACTCCACAGCTTGGTTACAGAGAGTCTGATGTGTGAGTGAGAACATGAGAGAGTTTCCTCCTTCTCTCCCTGAGCGTCTGTTCTCTGTTCTCTGGTGAGTGGGTTCCATCTCCTGTGAGAAGAACTGACTGAGAGTCAGCTTCAACTGTCACAACCAGCTCCAGCTGAAGAGTGAAGCTGAACTGAGATCAGTTAAAAACACTCTGAAGTTATTAACAACCAGAGTTTATCTCGTGTCTCTGCAGGATGCTCAGACTGAACCATCCGATGACACTGTGGTGCTACTTACTGCTCCTATACTGCCCCCTCCTGGCAGCTCCAAACCAAACCACCAGAGAACACTGAGCTGATGATGGGCCCGTTTCAAAGCTCACTGGTGTGTGTGGTTAAAACTTAGAAATTGAAGGTTCTTTAAATTTGATCCTGGATGTTCGTTGGTGACTTTGGATCAGTGTGAGCGATGTGAGATTAGATTCTTCTCGTTCTTTAGTACAAAACACCGACATCTTTATCATCCTGGGGAACCTGATTAAGAATTTAGTTTCGTGGAAACACTAGAATCCCCATCCTGTCTGTTTGTCTTCACCAAGCAGTGTAGTTTCAGCTGTTTCCCAGGCTCATGATGTCACGGTGACCTTTGACCTTGAGTCCAAGTGACCACTTGTGAAGAAATTCCCTAAAAACTGACTTGAGACATCGTGATCAAGACGCCAGGAACATCTTGTGTGTCACAGTGACCTTTGACCACCAGATCAGTTCATCTGTTCGTCTGAGTGAACACCTCTTAGATAGGATCCTCTCGATCTCACCATCATATGTTCACAAGGCAAAAAGGTTTGTGACGTCAGTGACTTCTTGTTCATACTAAATGTTAAGAAATTCCCTCAAAGCGTTCTTTAAATATCTGAAACTTGCAGATTGTCCTATTTCAGTCTATTTATTTTCACATTCTATTTTTCTTTTCCAGATGTGGACTGGGGGAGCTGGAATCAAACCAGCAACCTTTATATTGGTGGACAACCCGCTCCACTTCCTGATCCACAGTCGAACAATGAAAACGATAAACAAGAAAGAAGGAAATCACACCATCGCTGCAACGTTTCTAATAAATAAAAATATATTTCAGCTTCGTTTTAAATTAGAGAAACACAGTAAATTCATCAGAGTAATTCAGGCTGAGTCTCACTGATCCCAAACGCCTTCACTTCCTTGACAGTGAGAAAGGAAACCTGCTTCAGTCGCTGCAACGCCAGCGTCAAAGAGTCAATGATCAGTTCAGTTTGGAATCAGGCTCGGACGTCGGCACGTGAGCCAGGACGGCGAGGATCAGGTGTCGCTGAAAACCTGTCCCAGGATGGAGAGTCGAGCACTGAACGGCTGAACGGGACACGACAGCAGGGGAGGAGTCTTCTTCTCGCCCGGTTTCAGAGCGATGCTTTCTGATTGGCCAGGAGGCGGGCCTTCTGTCTCTTTGGCGGGCGGTTTTGATTGGCGGTTTGGCTGCGACAGGTTAAGCAGGATGTCTTGGAGCTCCCGTCGGTCCTGAGCGTGGCGGCTGCAGCAGTAGAGCGCCGCCGGGTCGAGAGGGTGAGCCTCCGTGTTGAAGATGAACCCCCCCGCACCTAAAACGCACTGGCCCCCCTCGCCGCCCTCCTCCCAAGACCCATCCCCCTCCGCCCCCCCACCGTGCAGGAAGTGGGCGGGGTCAAAGAGCAGGTACAGGTACTTGACGGTCTCGGCGAGGAAGAAGGACTCCATCCTGTTGTCCAGCTGATGATCTCGCAGATCTTTAACCTGCAAGGAGAGAAGCATCAGGGACGGCAGATTTAAAACACAGATTTAGAAATGTCCATTTGTAATTTGTACTTTTCTATGACATCATTGTGCACCGGAGGCAGACAACCCCCGCGGAGCGTTTGTTGGTGTCGTGGTCGTCAGACTTACACTCGCGTATCCACACGGCGTCTTGGAGATTCTCTCGATGGACTCGAGGGCGTCGAGGCCCAGCTGGAGGTAGGTGTGGTCTCCTGTGGCTCTGAACAGGTACATGGCGCTCTCGATCAACTCTGCAACAATAATTAGAAGCTCGTCAGATTAATGGCTCATGAATTCATTAGTTAACTGGTTCATTAATCTGCACGTGACTTTCAAAATAAAAGCATCCTGATGGACGATCATATGAGGTCGTTTATAATCAACTGGTGGAGTTAATGAAGGACATCAATGAGCCTGCAGTGGCTCTGATGAAGCCTGTGATTGGTCCGTGGGCTGACCTGGTCTCAGTGGGTACCCCTCTCTCTTGTCCACAGTGTAACCCTGAGGGATGCTGTAGAACTCGGGCAGACCTCCGAACTGTCGCCACACGGAGTAGTAGTTCTGAAACGTCCTGACGGCGTCGTCCAGGTTCCCCAACAACGACTGAAAAACACAACACATGACGTCTACGATTTATGAATATTGACATGAAGACATCTTCAGGACTTTTAGGAATGTTCTGTGGTTCCTGTACCTGCAGGCCGGGCCAGAAAGCCTCCAGAGACTGGAACACCGGCATGGACACGGTTCCTTTATGCATCTGGACCCACAGGTACCAGTCGTCAAACCGGGTGTAGTTCTGAATGGCCCGGTCGTATTCTGGTAAGATTTCACAGACCAATCAGTTCATCTGTCATTGGATGTTGGCAAGGCTGCCTTGCTCAAAGGCACCTGAGAGAAGAAATAGTGCCGCTTACCCAGGAACATTTCTAGCAGTTCCTCGTCCTGCAGCATGATGGCGCCTTTCACCAGATACTCAAAGTAAGAGTCGACTCCGGCTCCGATCCCAGCGTCCTGAGCCACCCACTTCTGAGACACCACGTCGATGTGGTTCCCCACCTGCACACAGACAGGTGAACAGACAGACAGGTGAACACAGACAGACAGGTGAACAGACAGACAGGTGAACAGACAGACAGGTGAACAGACAGGTGAACACAGACAGACAGGTGAACAGACAGACAGGTGAACACAGACAGACAGGTGAACACAGACAGACAGACAGGTGAACAGACAGACAGACAGGTGAACAGACAGACAGGTGAACACAGGCAGACAGGTGAACAGACAGACAGGTGAACACAGACAGACAGGTGAACAGACAGACAGACAGGTGAACAGACAGACAGGTGAACACAGACAGACAGGTGAACACAGACAGACAGACAGGTGAACACAGACAGACAGGTGAACAGACAGACAGGTGAACACAGACAGACAGGTGAACAGACAGACAGGTGAACACAGACAGACAGGTGAACAGACAGACAGGTGAACACAGACAGACAGACAGACAGGTGAACAGACAGACAGGTGAACACAGACAGACAGGTGAACAGACAGACAGGTGAACACAGACAGACAGGTGAACACAGACAGACAGACAGACAGACAGGTGAACAGACAGACAGGTGAACACAGACAGACAGGTGAACACAGACAGACAGACAGACAGACAGACAGACAGACAGACAGGTGAACAGACAGACAGGCTCCTCACCAGTCCGATGTCAGACCGGGTCTTCCACAGCGCCCTCAGAGCTCGACGGGCCACGTCCTCGTACGTCGGGTCACCGGTCAGTCGACTCAGCGTCGCAAACTCCAGGATGAAGGTTCCGACGCCGGCGGTGCAGGTGACCGGCGTCTCTGTGGGACTGACGCCGCGCAGCAGGTTCACGGTGCCGTACGGCATCCCGGTGGCCGTCTGGAACGCTGAAGACCGTTTACTAATGTTACGTCTGAGTTATTTAACTCCTTCAGATTAATGACAGGGTCAAGTTGTAAAACTATTTAGAGACATCGTCATATTGTCCAAAAAGCAAAGTGATTTAATTCACAATATTTCAGTGTCAAATAGAAATGATCCAAACACTCGATCGGTTTTGTGTGTGTGTGTGTGTGTGTGTGTGTGTGTGTGTGTGTGTGTGTGTGTGTGTGTGTGTTTATACCAGGCAGCAGTTTCTTGGCGGCGTCCTCGGCCATCCTCAGCAGCGGCCCCGCACAGGGCCAACCAGGCTCCAGCTCCATCCCGGCCCTGCCTGCCAACATGTGAGCCGACAACAGACCGCCCACCACTACACACACACACACACACACACACACACACACACAGACACACACACAGACACACACACACACACACACACACACACACAGTTGTACTTTTGAGCACAAATATTATTGTCAGAATCAGAACACCCCCCCCTTACCTCTGATGTTGGTTTCGAACACGGAGGCGTTGACATCGATGTCAAAATCCACGTTGTGTTGCAGCAGCGACGCCACACGTTGAAACTCCGTCTGGTTTCCCAAAACCTTCAGAGACACGTTTACATTTAAAGAGAAAGTTTTCTTCATGTTACACGTTTACGATTCGTTTTTCTTCTTCAGGTCTCACCAGTAAAGTGTCGAGAGCATCGATCAGCGTGAGAGAGAAGCTGTGGAGAGAAGACGCAGCGGGGGAATTTCATCATTTTCACTAAACACTGAATTTAACAGACAAACGAAAACAAGATGTCGAAATGATCAGAAAGTAAAAAGTCAACGTGACCCGTACCTGCCCCACGTGTCCTGACCGTCACAGGTGAGTGGGCGGAGCTCGTCGTAGGGGTAGGCGTGGTCGAGGTAGCTGTTGTAGGCGTGGTAGAACATGGACTTGATGCGTTGCCTGAAACACACACAGAGAGTTAGAGCTTCACACACTGACATGATGCTTCATTCAGTGGAAATCACCACAGACACAAACTGTGTGTGTGGTTGTGTCTTTACTTTATTAACGTTGAGGATTTTATCACATGTGCGAGTGTGTGTATGTATATGATGTGTATATAATACACACAGACATGTTTAATAACCGACATTACTTCAGACAAAACCTTTACTAATATTTAGTCATTTAAAGTTATAAAACCTGCAGGTGCCTGATTTGAATAAAATCCACATCAAAACTGAAGCTTGAAATGAAATCCCATGTTTGAGCAGATTGAACAATGTGGTAGCGTGAGTGAATCAAGATAAACTACTGTGTTGTTGTATTTAAACACACTAACGAATACTTTTCCAAGGGAGCATGAAATCACATTGCGAACTTTGCAGTATTTAAACCTATGAAGTACTGCTGCCCCCCCCTGTGTAGTATTTGATGGAGTATTCGTGTCTCTTCACCTGACTCCACTCATCTCCCCCTCCGTGAACTCACGAGCCGCCGCATCGTGCACCAGCAGCACGAGCACTGCCACACAGCCGGGAGCGCGCATGGTGCAGGTCAGTTCAAGTTGAATGAAACTAGTGAAGAAGTCAAAGTACCGACTGAATGAACGTCCTGCAGCTCACTGACCCGTCGGTGATTCTCCATCAACAGGAAGTGAAGCAGCAGCGCATGCGCACAACAAGTGATGACGAGTTTTTTTTTTTCTTTGTGCTTTATTAATAAAGAAGAAAGAAACAGAACAACAAACCGTGAAGCGTCTCAGAAACGATAGAAACAAACCAGCAACACTTTCGTTATTAATCACATATTTCACGTATATTCATAAATGAGTTGTGAACAAAATAAAATTGTATTATCATTACCTTTATTATTTCCCAATTTGTCTGAAAGAGTTCACTGCTTTATACTGTATATCATTACCTTGTATTTGTCTCAGTAACATGTTTATATGAATATTATACAATGAAATATATCTGTCATATCATGTAAACTCTGGTTTAGAACTCACTACTTTTTACATTTTAACTGCACTCACATACAATATAATATTTATTCGTAATTAAAAATGTTTTTTGATGCCTGAAATATATATTTAAAAACGCTTTACCACACCAAGGCAATTTCCTGTATGTGTAAATATACTTGGCAATAAAAAGAATTCTGATTCTGATTCTGATTCTGAAAGCTTCTGGTCACAAACCTTAGAAGCATAATTTCCGCCCCTGTTCGAGGGTACGTGAAGGCAACTCCACGTCACCACGTCTCGCTGTTACCATGGAGACGTCACAACGCTGTGACTAATAAACGTTGATTTAACTTAACGGAGCAAAAAACAGCTGATTTCAGAGAAACTGTGAGTAAAAGGTTTTATTTTCAATCTGAATATTTGATACGTAAAAGTTTCTCAAACACTTGATTATACTTGTATTAGTTCAAATGTGTTTCTGCTCTGTAGTTTTATTGATTTGTAAATAGCAGGTAAAATAAACTGGATTCAACTTAAACACTCCCTCACACACACACACACACAGACACACACACACACACACACACACACACACACACACAGAGACTGACAAGCTACTGCTACAAAAATAAACAAGTATATTTTATATATCCTGTTTGACTGACCTGTGTGAAAAAACTAATTCTGTACATGTACAACAACTACAGTCATGAGCAATGCACAGAATATTATATTACTAATATACATGAATAAATACGCAGGAAGAATGTTCAGGTAAACACAGTGATAGAGAGTAATTAAATTACAAGAGACGACAAAAGTAAATAAAGAATCTTCCCCTTTAACTCAGATGGTGGCAAATTCAGTGAGAATGTAAGTGGTCCCAGGACAGACCCCTGGGGAGTAGGAGTAGGTTCATTTAGCTGACGCTTTTATCCGGCCGTGTGTGGGAGACCATGGTTGCACAGGTTTTGC
>NC_047157.1:27120059-27142937 GCF_009819705.1 Hippoglossus hippoglossus
CTTCATCAAACCACGAGAGGCGACGGAGCAGAAGAAGGCTGAGGACTTCACACAGGACATGGTGTCCAGCTTCATGGTGCAGACACACACACACACACACACACACACACACACACACACACACACACACACACACACACACACACACACACACACACACACACACACACACAGACACACAAAGTAGTTCCCAGTCTGCTGCTTCTGGGATCATATGACAACGTGTGTGTGTGTGTGTGTGTGTGTGTGTGTGTGTGTGTGTGTGTGTGTGTGTGTGTGTGTGTGTGTGTGTGTGTGTGTGTGTGTTTAGGTGGGCCTCTCCGATACGCCTGTTAAGACCCTGATTCTGTACGAGATGCTGGTTTCTCTAATGAAGGATGAAGAGATGGTTGTTCATCAAATTGAAGAATCTCTGAAAGAGGTGAAGACGTTCTCACGTTGTCTTGTTTCCATGTTCAGAAGAAACATGTTCCTCAGTGACTGTGGGATCGGTGCGACTCTGACGCCAGCTGACCATATGAACTCTTTTCCTGTGAGCAGGTGAGAGACATCGTGTCGTGCAGAGAGGAAGAGGAGGGAGACATTCAGCTCTTCTTCTCTCCCTGGACGACAACAGGAGCTGCCAGGGCCCGCAGCAAGAGACAGGAAATGGTGAGATAACCTCAAAGTTAACCTACTTATAACCTGCCTTATATTTAACCTTATTTTATATTTATTATGTCGTATCTATTTACCTTCCCACAGAATAATTCTGATAAAGAAAATGAATTTAGAAATATCTCGTAATTCAAGTGAAACAATGTAGAACCTTGACCAAGGCCCAACAGTCTCCTAAGAGTCGACCAGATGTCCCGACCGGATCTCAGATTGGTAATTGTTTCTGTAACAGCTGAAAAGATCAGACCCTCCTTTGAAACCACATTTAAATCTGATTGATCAGATTTTTATTATCGATCTGCATCAAATATCAGTCCCATCAAAATGTCCCATGTTTTTTGACCCAGTGTCCGGACACATGTTTTCAGTTTGTGTGTCCGTCCCGATCAGGTAAACACGATATCTCAAAAACTCTTTTAGGGAATTACTTCAAATTCAGTACAAATGTTCACTTGGACTCAAGGATGGAATTAAGAGAATCTAGAGAATCTTGGCACAAATGACGTGATTCTAGTTTTTGAAGATAAATTTCTTGGTGTCATGTTTAGTCTGTAACGTCTCTGTGTGTTATAGTTCTTATGAGTGATACAGATATTAACACGCTTTAATAAAACTACAAAGACCAATATGAACTGATACAAAGCTTCGGTCAGAACTGATCTCAGTTCTCTCAGCTTTTCTATCTAAAGACCATGAGACTGTCTCTGTGTTCGAGAGGTGATCTGGTGTTTCCAGGGTTTTTCTCTCCTCTGTTACTTCACATTATCTTCAGTTATGCCTCTGATATTCCTTCATGTCCGTGCTACTTGACATATGATCGTAACTTTCATTCATTATGGTCTTTAAAAAAACTCTTGATTTCAACCTGTTGAAAGCAGCAGAAACTCTGCAGACAAATAGACAAACAGTGGTGAGAACACAACCTCCTTAGTGAGGTAACAACAACAGTCAGGTCAAACGGAGTCAGAGTTTAATGTTGTCCAGCCTCTTTTAGACGTGAACCTCTCTTCATTCACCTGATCTTCTCTTCTGCTGCAGGAGCGTCAGGCTGCGGAGGAGCAGAGTTGGCTGCATGAGAATGAGAAGGACATCCTGGCTCCGCTCCTCATGCGACTCGACATCACAGACCCTCTGAGCGCTGATGACGCCAAGGAGCTCCACCAGGAGTGTCTGTCTGAGTTCAAGCAGAAGCTGGTGGAGGACGCCAACCTTATCCAGGAACGCTACCAAAATGTACAGCACAGGTTTACGAGTCGTGTTGTGTTCCAGCTGTTTTTTTCAAACACAGAAAAATGTGTCGTATCGTGAAGATTCACAGGTTTTCTCCTGAATTGACTCTGGACTCAGAGGATGATCACAGGTGGTTTCAGGTGTTGATGTGTCATTAAGTTTACTTCATGTAACATCCTGTGGTCATTTACCTCCACCAACCAGTGCACTTTAAGTTGACATATTTCCCACACTCATATGAGGTCGCGGTGACATTTGACCTTTGACCACCCTTATCTAGTCAGTCAATTTGTAGTTGAAGATGTGAAAATGTGTTTCAAATTTCCAAGGATTCTCTTGAGATGTTCTTGAGATAACACGTGCAAGAGGCAATCAAGGGTTTTGTAAGTTCACAGTGACCTTTGACCTCCAAAAACCGAATCAGTTCATCCATTATTCCAACTACATTTATAGAAATTCCCTCAAGGTGTTCTTGAGATATCATGTTCACCAAAAGGAGATGGACAACCCCAAAAACATAATGCCTGCCCTCTTCTCAGAACAAAAAGAAAACCCTCAAAAAAGATTTAAATGTAAATACTAACTCATTTTGAAATCTACAAATGTA
Source organism: Hippoglossus hippoglossus (assembly GCF_009819705.1). Lineage (NCBI taxonomy): Eukaryota > Metazoa > Chordata > Actinopteri > Pleuronectiformes > Pleuronectidae > Hippoglossus > Hippoglossus hippoglossus. The sequence goes on from NC_047157.1 coordinate 27,122,554, forward strand.
AACATTCTTTGCGGTTATTTCTCAGTGGTTAAAGAAATGATGAATACATAAATATATGAAGGCAGATATTGTGGAGTTTAACAGTACTTTTCTGAGGAGATCCGTGAACCTGAAGCAGAACACAGACACGTTAAAGAGTCTGTGATGAACCTGAGGATTTAGAGACACTTCATCTGAACCTTTGAAACTGTTCAGGAGACGCAGGAGCTGCAGAAGAAACAACAGTGGTACCACCAGAACCAGCTCGACATGACGGAACAACAGGAGGACGAATATCAGACCTACTGCTCCGACAGAACTCTACAGATACGTGTCGCCATGAGACGACTCAAAATGTACACACACACACACACACACACACACACACACACACACACACACACACACACACACACACACACAGAACATCAGTGTTTTCCATAGAATCAAATGAAGAGGATTTTTCATCTTTAATGTTTCAATGTCTTTGTTCCAGGCACCAGGAAGAAGCTCCTCTAAAGTATCAAGCTCTCGACGAGAGGCTGAGAGAAGACCCTCGATTGGCTCCTCACCTGCTCAGCTGAGCCAATCAGCAGCCTCCGCTCCAAATACCTATCAGATTATTTAATTAAACCTTGCAGGCGTTTCAGTCACATATATTTTTCCCCATACTTGTATCTGGTCACTGTGACCTTTGACCCCTGACCACTAAAGCCTAATCAGTTCATTCTTGAGTCCATGTGAACGTTTGTACGGAATTTGTGAATTTGAAGAATTTCTCTCTGGGATTTCTTGAGACCTCAACTTTCCAAGAATGTGACGGACGTATGGAAAACCTGAAAACATAACTCCTCCGTCCAAAAACAAATCACAGTGATCACAAGTTAATCACAATAAAATATTCAGCACATTAACTCAGAAAACAGCCTGCAGCTCATTTCTCTTTTGTTAAGTACATTTTCCTGTGTAGTATTTAAACCTAATGAAATACTACTGATAAAAAAAAACCTGTGTAGTATTTAAACCTAATGAAATACTACTGATAAAACACTGTGTACTATTAAACCTAATGAAATACTACTGATAAAACCCTGTGTAGTATTTAAACAGTAGAAAATTCCTCCTGCCGAGACATTTTGAATGTGTGCCTAGTGCTTGCTGCCGGCTCCAGAGAGACATTTATAAAAGCTGCATGTTTATAACATGATCCAGGTTGGTGAGAGAGAGAGACCAAACCCTTGGGAGCCGATCCAAACAGCCAGCAAAACAACAAACAAAAATAGTAATGAACGCAAAGGCTAAAAGATAAATCCGACTGGCTACTGGCTTGTATGGCTGTCTACAGACTGCCATGTGGCCCGCTCAGTAGTCATCCTCAATACCTCTTCGCCTTCTAAAGCCCTTGAACAACGTGTGATTATTCAAAAACTATTTGTGAAATAAAAATACCGTGAGATCCCAAAACTTTGCCAAAAATGTGACCGTGGGAGCGAGTTAGAAAGTTTTGACTTTCGGGCTCCGTCCTGATATTTCCTCTCAAAATTAACATTAGACCACAACTGTACCCAGTTGTGGTCAGAAAATTGCTACATGAGCAGTGACATCTCTGTGCATCAATGTAGAATATAAGGCCTGGATAAAACTGTACATTTCTCTTTTGGTTTATCACAGTTTACTCAGGCACAGCATCAGTCACACTGTAGCTGATACTGGGAAAAGTTTAGACACGAACATCAAGCAAATGGGCCTGATAGATGTGGAGCTTTTCTTGAATTATTTTGAGTCCAACCCCCCGAGAGCTAACAAACTATCTAATAAACTTTAATAAACCAGAATATATCTCATTGAATAAATCACAAGCAGCTTTAGTTGCTCTCAGACAGTGTGGCAGCAGAAACAACTGCCCCAAACACTTGAAAACAGTGAGGCAACAAAGGCAACAAAGGCAACAAAGGCAACAAAGGCAGCTGCCTTTGGTGTGTTAGTGGGTTAAAACGTGGTAAAAGGGGATGTGAGACTGTTTCTGTTCAAAAGAAGTGAAACAATTCTACAGTCACTGGCACCAGGTGAAATGGACATATACAGATTCTGCTGTTCGATCTGTCTGGATCTGTTCAAGGATCCGGTGACTATTGGCTGTGGACACAGCTACTGTATGAGCTGTATTAAAACTGTCTGGGACAACAAGAATTGGAAAAGAAGCTACAGCTGCCCTCAGTGTAGACAGACCTTCACACCGAGGCCTGTCCTGGTGAAAAGCACCATGTTAGCTGATTTAGTGGAGGAGCTGAAGAAGACTGGACTCCAAGCTGCTCCTGCTGATCACTGCTATGCTGGACCTGAAGATGTGGCCTGTGATGTCTACACTGGGAGAAAACTGAAAGCTCTCAAGTCCTGTTTGGTTTGTTTGGCCTCTTATTGTGAAAAACACCTCCAGCCTCATCTTCAGTCAGCTCCATTGAAGAAGCACAAGCTGGTGGAGCCCTCGGAGAAGCTCCAGGAGAACATCTGCTCTCGTCACGACGAGGTGATGAAGATGTTCTGCCGCACTGATCAGCAGTGTATCTGTTATCTCTGCCCTGTGGAGGAACATAAAGACCACGACACAGTGTCAGCTGCAGCAGAAAGGACTGAGAGGCAGAGAGAGCTCGGGCTGAGGAGACAAACAATCCAGCAGAGAGTCCAGGACACAGAGAAAGATGTGAAGCTGCTTCAACAGGAGGAGGAGGCCGTCAATGGCTCTGCTGATAAAGCAGTGGAGGACAGTGAGAAGATCTTCACTGAGCTGATCCGTCTGCTGGAGAAAAGAAGCTCTGATGTGAAGCAGCAGATCAGATCCCAGCAGGAAACTGAAGTGAGTCGAGTCAGAGAGCTTCAGGAGAGACTGGAGCAGGAGATCACTGAGCTGAAGAGGAAAGACCATGAACTGAAGCAGCTCTCAGACACAGAGGATCACACCCAGTTTCTACACAACTACCCCTCACTGTCACCACTCAGTGAATCTACACACTCATCCAGCATCAGGATCCGTCCTCTGAGGTACTTTGAGGACGTGACAGCAGCTGTGTCCCAGGTCAGAGGTCGACTACAGGACATTCTGAGTGAGACAGAGACAGAGATTTTACAGATTGTGTCTCAAGTGGATGTTTTACTGCCACAACCAGAGCCAGAGACCAGAGCTGACTTCTTAAGATATTCACAGGAAATCACACTGGATCCAAACACAGTAAACAAACATCTGTTATTATCTGAGGGAAACAGAAAAGTAACACGTATGAGTGAAGAACAGTCTTATTCTAATCACCCAGACAGATTCACTGATTGGTCTCAGGTCCTGAGTAGAGAGAGTCTGACTGGACGTTGTTACTGGGAGGTGGAGGTGGGGGTGGGGGTGAGAGGAGGAGTTAGTGTAGCAGTCACATACAAGAATATCAGCAGAGCAGGAGACTCACATGAATGTGTTTTTGGATGCAATGATAAATCTTGGTCATTATATTGTTATGGAAACAGTTATATCTTTTATTACAACAGCATCAGGACTCCAGTGTCAGGTCCTGTGTCCTCCAGAGTAGGAGTGTACCTGGATCCCAGTGCAGGTGTTCTGTCCTTCTACAGCGTCTCTGACACCATGACTCTCCTCCACAGAGTCCAGACCACATTCACTCAGCCTCTCTATGCTGGAGTTGGGGTTCATACTGGATCCACAGCTGAGTTCTGTAAACTCAAATAGACTCGAGTCATTAAAAGCAGTGATTTAGATTCTGTGTTTAAATCTTTAACTTCTTCTGTCTCCATGTTTGTTGATCAAAGTTCGTCGTGGTGACGTTTCTGCTCCGCACAGAGATCAGCTGTCAATCAAACACTGACCTTCCTTTATCACACATATTCAGTTCTCACTTTGTAAAGACAGAAATCTATAATTACACTGACATGAATGTGTTTGAAAGAACTGATGTTGCTGTTGTTTTCTAAATCAAAGTAGAAATCAGGTTGTGTGATGTTTTAGAACCTGTATTGATCCTGATCCTCATCAATGAGATGATTATTTGTTCTTTTCTTTTCCACATGTGAGATGGAGGTGAAACAAACTGATTGTGTGTCCATGAAATCACTGAACAAGAGTCACTGAACAGACTTTACTGATGAAGTGATCAATGAACTCAGAGCGTCAACATGTCCAACAGACCAACTGCACTCTGGTTGGATTTACAGAGCATCAGTGTTATGGGATGTTTGGTCTCATTGTAAATGTGGAACCTGGTTTGTTTTTATCACGGCTCATCTCTGTAAAGTGTGAATCCACTCGTCCTCGTTGTATTTACATATTTAGTGAACGGGCATATTGATCAGCTGCTGCGTAGGTTTCTGTTCTTTTTGATTTTCCTGATCTGAACCAGCAGTTCCATTGGAGAGTGTCCTGATCGAGTCCCTCTGAGGGTTTGTCCTGCAGCTCTCATCACACGTGTTTCTTATACATGTGTATATACATTTAATACTCTTATATATGTATAAAGCAATAAAATCTAATGTGTGAAGAAGCTGAAAGTTGAAATAAAGAATAAATCCAGTCTGTTCTTTTGTCTTCATTCCAGGATCTCATTCAAAGCTGATGGAGACAAAGTGAAACTCCTGTGAGAGAATAACTGAGGCAGTTTCCTCCTGAAACTCCACAAACCTCAGTTTTCATGTTCAGTCTCTGTCTTTGCAGCTTTTCTGCACTAAAACAGCTTCATCGCAGAGAAATGAGCAAAGTTTTCTTCCACTCGCTGATTTTCAAAACCCAGATCTTGTTTGTGATCTCAGTGGATGAAAAGAGTTCGTCACACAGATTTAAAGAAGTGGAGAAATAATGGTTTGGTGAAGTTTCAGGGTGAAGACGTTGAGTTGAGTCCTGACACACAAGCCACATATACAACGAGTTTGTCGTGTTGCTTCAGTGTTTCACGTCGTCACCTCATGGACAGACGCTCCTGGGTCGTACAGTTTGAATCCAGACTTGATCAAAACTTCTTGACACCAAATTTGTCCGAGGTTTAACCCACAAAACAAACTTTGCTGCTTGAAGAGGTTTTGTAATTTCTGCAGAGTTAAAACAGTAAACGGTAAAAACACTCAGGATCAGGTTCCTGACGACTGGGATCGATTCTTTGCTCCGTCACAGACAAACTTCATCAACTGTTTCAGAACAGAAAGAACTTTGGTGTCACTTGTATTATATAGAAACAGTTTGAGCAGTTTATCATTTTCTTTGATAGAAGCTGAACAGTTGTTGACATGGTTCCTTTGCTCTTTGTCATTGTTCTTCTTTAGAACTCCATTAACTTTGTAAAGGTCACCTAAGTTCACCTGATGTACAGGAAATGTGTTAGGGAGGACAGATAAATCTGTGCCTTTTTGTCTACATGTTTTATAAGTCTGTACATAGCCCAAACTGTCAGAGGCCTTAAGGTATAAGGACAAGGGAAGGGATCTCCATATATATTTGTTTATTGAATGTGTTATGGTGTATGTATTTGTTTCTTTAACACCAAAATGTGATAAATGAGGGGAAGTGACGGCACGGCAAGGGGGGGTTGTTTTGGTGTATGCGGGCCGGCAGAGGACCAGCCACGTTCCAGTCGACAGCGGTCCGGAAGACCTACAAGGGATTACATCCGAAAACGGGATTATTTGCCTGGGTGACTTGCAAGGATTTCCGCAAGGACGGAACTATTTTTCTGGCCGCTCAGAGGTGGAGAGGATAGCGCGGACCGAGTTTGGTATTGTTTGCGGCATCTCGCCACGCCACACCGGCATACATTTTTGCTTTGGGACGTTCGGGGATTGTATGAACGGGGGGCTGGGGAAATATTGATGTATGGGATTGGTGTAAATTGTGGTGTTATGTTCACGTTTTCAGCTTTGTTGGCGGGCACACGTCCAGGGGGTACGTGGGTTTGATTGGGTTGGGTGTCAATACAGACCATTGTATACAACATCTCTGTGTTTATTTCGTTTATATATATATTATTTCATATGTGATGGGGCCGATAACAAGGTTATCGGCCTTATAGAAAGAGTATTCGTTTATTGTAAATTGTCAGGCGGCGGCGTCCGTACACAGCGGGACAGGTCCGCCCGTGCTCCTTTTTAAAATAGCGTAGTGACTTTCCCCTTCCAACGAAACGAGGCGAATTGTTACAACTTTGCTGTAAGTCTGTATCATCTCTGGCTGCATGTGCTGTTGTAACAGCTCAGCTTAACACTGAGGGGGACAGAGCTTTAGAAATAAGAGTCTGAGACTCTGAAACAACCTGAGGAAATATAGCAGGCTGAGTCAGAAGCTTCCTTTAAATCCAAACTTCAAACCTGCTGTTATCGTACCACGATTTGATCTAATTCTATTTTTTAAAGTGTGGTCACGATTACATTTCTGACACCTGTAGTGTTTTTATACTTTGACTCTTTCATACGTGTGTTTTAATGTATTTTTACTTGTGTTTTTCATTAGTGAAGCCCTTTGTAAGTTGTTTTTTATTCCATTGAAAAGATTCATTAACTTTTCTGGAAACTTTGAAGAATGTGAATCTTACAACCTGTGCTGTTGTGAGCTGAATGTGACAGTTCCCAGAGCAACTATTCACTTTGAAATGTGATGACACAGATAAAAACTCACAACCAGCTCCTCCCAGTCAGGATGTGTCTGTGTCTCCTCCCTTCACAGATGTGTAAGTGTAAGAACCAGTGAACAACAAGCTGTGAACTGTGGGAGATGAGTCACTGCAGGAAGTGAACGAGAGGGGGAGGAGCAGAGATCTGTATCTGTTCAGAGGAAGTGAAACTGTTCTACAGTCTCTGGCACCAGCTGAAATGGCGCAGCAAGAAAATCAACTGGACAGAGAAAGATTCTGCTGTTCGATCTGTCTGGATCTACTGAAGGATCCGGTGACTACTGTCTGTGGACACAGCTACTGTAAGAGCTGTATTAACACCCACTGGGACAATGGGGAGGAGAGAGGAAGCTACAGCTGCCCTCAGTGTAGACAGACCTTCACACCGAGGCCTGTCCTGGGGAAAAGCACCATGTTAGCTGATTCACTGGAGGAGCTGAAGAAGACTGGACTCCAAGCTGCTCCTGCTGATCACTGCTATGCTGGACCTGAAGATGTGGCCTGTGATGTCTGCACTGGGAGAAAACTGAAAGCTCTCAAGTCCTGTTTGGTTTGTTTGGCCTCTTATTGTGAAAAACACCTCCAGCCTCATCTTCAGTCAGCTCCATTGAAGAAGCACAAGCTGGTGGAGCCCTCGGAGAAGCTCCAGGAGAACATCTGCTCTCGTCACGACGAGGTGATGAAGATGTTCTGCCGCACTGATCAGCAGTGTATCTGTTATCTCTGCTCTGTGGAGGAACATAAAGACCACGACACAGTGTCAGCTGCAGCAGAAAGGACTGAGAGGCAGAGAGAGCTCGGGCTGAGGAGACAAACAATCCAGCAGAGAGTCCAGGACACAGAGAAAGATGTGAAGCTGCTTCAACATGGAGGAGGAGGCCATCAATGGCTCTGCTGATAAAGCAGTGGAGGACAGTGAGAAGATCTTCACTGAGCTGATCCGTCTGCTGGAGAAAAGAAGCTCTGATGTGAAGCAGCAGATCAGATCCCAGCAGGAAACTGAAGTGAGTCGAGTCAGAGAGCTTCAGGAGAGACTGGAGCAGGAGATCACTGAGCTGAAGAGGAAAGACCATGAACTGAAGCAGCTCTCAGACACAGAGGATCACAGCCAGTTTCTACACAACTACCCCTCACTGTCACCACTCAGTGAATCTACACACTCATCCAGCTTCAGGATCCGTCCTCTGAGGAACTTTGAGGACGTGACAGCAGCTGTGTCACGGGTCAGAGGTCGACTACAGGACATTCTGAGTGAGACAGAGACAGAGATTTTACAGATTGTGTCTCAAGTGGATGTTTTACTGCCACAACCAGAGCCAGAGACCAGAGCTGACTTCTTAAGATATTCACAGGAAATCACACTGGATCCAAACACAGCAAACAGACGTCTGTTATTATCTGAGGGAAACAGAAAAGTAACATATATGAGAGAAGAACAGTCTTATTCTAATCACCCAGACAGATTCACTGTTAGGCCTCAGGTCCTGAGTAGAGAGAGTCTGACTGGACGTTGTTACTGGGAGGTGGAGGTGGGGGTGAAGATGAGGGGAGGAGGAGTTCATGTAGCAGTCACATACAAGAATATCAGCAGAGCAGGAGACTCACATGAATGTGTTTTTGGATGCAATGATAAATCTTGGTCATTATATTGTTATGGAAACAGATATATCTTTTGTTACAACAGCATCATGACTCCAGTGTCAGGTCCTCTGTCCTCCAGAGTAGGAGTGTACCTGGATCCCAGTGCAGGTGTTCTGTCCTTCTACAGAGTCTCTGACACCATGACTCTCCTCCACAGAGTCCAGACCACATTCACTCAGCCTCTCTATGCTGGAGTTGGGGTTCATACTGGATCCACAGCTGAGTTCTGTAAACTCAAATAGACTCGAGTCATTAAAAGCAGTGATTTAGATTCTGTGTTTAAATCTTTAACTTCTTCTGTCTCCATGTTTGTTGATCAAAGTTCGTCGTGGTGACGTTTCTGCTCCGCACAGAGATCAGCTGTCAATCAAACACTGACCTTCCTTTATCACACATATTCAGTTCTCACTTTGTAAAGACAGAAATCTATAATTACACTGACATGAATGTGTTTGAAAGAACTGATGTTGCTGTTGTTTTCTAAATCAAAGTAGAAATCAGGTTGTGTGATGTTTTAGAACCTGTATTGATCCTGATCCTCATCAATGAGATGATTATTTGTTCTTTTCTTTTCCACATGTGAGACGGAGGTGAAACAAACTGATTGTGTGTCCATGAAATCACTGAACAAGAGTCACTGAACAGACTTTACTGATGAAGTGATCAATGAACTCAGAGCGTCAACATGTCCAACAGACCAACTGCACTCTGGTTGGATTTACAGAGCATCAGTGTTATGGGATGTTTGGTCACATTGTAAATGTGGAACCTGGTTTGTTTTTATCACGGCTCATCTCTGTAAAGTGTGAATCCACTCGTCCTCGTTGTATTTACATATTTAGTGAACGGGCATATTGATCAGCTGCTGCGTAGGTTTCTGTTCTTTTTGATTTTCCTGATCTGAACCAGCAGTTCCATTGGAGAGTGTCCTGATCGAGTCCCTCTGAGGGTTTGTCCTGCAGCTCTCATCACACGTGTTTCTTATACATGTGTATATACATTTAATACTCTTATATATGTATAAAGCAATAAAATCTAATGTGTGAAGAAGCTGAAAGTTGAAATAAAGAATAAATCCAGTCTGTTCTTTTGTCTTCATTCCAGGATCTCATTCAAAGCTGATGGAGACAAAGTGAAACTCCTGTGAGAGAATAACTGAGGCAGTTTCCTCCTGAAACTCCACAAACCTCAGTTTTCATGTTCAGTCTCTGTCTTTGCAGCTTTTCTGCACTAAAACAGCTTCATCGCAGAGAAATGAGCAAAGTTTTCTTCCACTCGCTGATTTTCAAAACCCAGATCTTGTTTGTGATCTCAGTGGATGAAGAGAGTTCGTCACACAGATTTAAAGAAGTGGAGAAATAATGGTTTGGTGAAGTTTCAGAGTGAAGACGTTGAGTTGAGTCCTGACACACAAGCCACATATACAACGAGTTTGTCGTGTTGCTTCAGTGTTTCACGTCGTCACCTCACGGACAGACGCTCCTGGGTCGTACAGTTTGAATCCAGACTTGATCAAAACTTCTTGACACCAAATTTGTCCGAGGTTTAACCCACAAAACAAACTTTGCTGCTTGAAGAGGTTTTGTAGTTTCTGCAGAGTTAAAACAGTAAACGGTAAAAACACTCAGGATCAGGTTCCTGACGACTGGGATCGATTCTTTGCTCCGTCACAGACAAACTTCATCAACTGTTTCAGAACAGAAAGAACTTTGGTGTCACTTGTATTATATAGAAACAGTTTGAGCAGTTTATCATTTTCTTTGATAGAAGCTGAACAGTTGTTGACATGGTTCCTTTGCTCTTTGTCATTGTTCTTCTTTAGAACTGCATTAACTTTGCTGTGAGTCTGTATCATCTCTGGCTGCATGTGCTGTTGTAACAGCTCAGCTTAACACTGAGGGGGACAGAGCTTTAGAAATAAGAGTCTGAGACTCTGAAACAACCTGAGGAAATATAGCAGGCTGAGTCAGAAGCTTCCTTTAAATCCAAACTTCAAACCTGCTGTTATCGTACCACGATTTGATCTAATTCTAGTTTTAAAAGTGTGGTCACGATTACATTTCTGTCACCTGTAGTGTTTTTATACTTTTACTCTTTCATACGTGTGTTTTAATGTATTTTTACTTGTGTTTTTCATTAGTGAAGCACTTTGTAAGTTGTTTTTTATTCCATTGAAAAGATTCATTAACTTTTCTGGAAACTTTGAAGAATGTGAATCTTACAACCTGTGCTGTTGTGAGCTGAATGTGACAGTTCCCAGAGCAACTATTCACTTTGAAATGTGATGACACAGATAAAAACTCACAACCAGCTCCTCCCAGTCAGGATGTGTCTGTGTCTCCTCCCTTCACAGATGTGTAAGTGTAAGAACCAGTGAACAACAAGCTGTGAACTGTGGGAGATGAGTCACTGCAGGGAGTGAATGAGAGGGGGAGGAGCAGAGATCTGTTCCTGTTCAGAGGAAGTGAACCTGTTCTACAGTCTCTGGCACCAGCTGAAATGGCGCAGCAAGAAAATCAACGGGACGGAGAAAGATTCTGCTGTTCGATCTGTCTGGATCTACTGAAGGATCCGGTGACTACTGGCTGTGGACACAGCTACTGTAAGAGCTGTATTAACACCCACTGGGACAAAGAGGAGGAGAGAGGAAGCTACAGCTGCCCTCAGTGTAGACAGACCTTCACACCGAGGCCTGTCCTGGGGAAAAGCACCATGTTAGCTGATTTAGTGGAGGAGCTGAAGAAGACTGGACTCCAAGCTGCTCCTGCTGATCACTGCTATGCTGGACCTGAAGATGTGGCCTGTGATGTCTGCACTGGGAGAAAACTGAAAGCTCTCAAGTCCTGTTTGGTTTGTTTGGCCTCTTATTGTGAAAAACACCTCCAGCCTCATCTTCAGTCAGCTCCATTGATGAAGCACAAGCTGGTGGAGCCCTCGGAGAAGCTCCAGGAGAACATCTGCTCTCGTCACGATGAGGTGATGAAGATGTTCTGCCGCACTGATCAGCAGTGTATCTGTTATCTCTGCTCTGTGGAGGAACATAAAGACCACGACACAGTGTCAGCTGCAGCAGAAAGGACTGAGAGGCAGAGAGAGCTCGGGCTGAGGAGACAAACAATCCAGCAGAGAGTCCAGGACACAGAGAAAGATGTGAAGCTGCTTCAACAGGAGGAGGAGGCCGTCAATGGCTCTGCTGATAAAGCAGTGAAGGACAGTGAGAAGATCTTCACTGAGCTGATCCGTCTGCTGGAGAAAAGAAGCTCTGATGTGAAGCAGCAGATCAGATCCCAGCAGGAAACTGAAGTGAGTCGAGTCAGAGAGCTTCAGGAGAGACTGGAGCAGGAGATCACTGAGCTGAAGAGGAAAGACCATGAACTGAAGCAGCTCTCAGACACAGAGGATCACAACCAGTTTCTACACAACTACCCCTCACTGTCACCACTCAGTGAATCTACACACTCATCCAGCATCAGGATCCGTCCTCTGAGGAACTTTGAGGACGTGACAGCAGCTGTGTCCCAGGTCAGAGGTCGACTACAGGACATTCTGAGTGAGACAGAGACAGAGATTTTACAGATTGTGTCTCAAGTGGATGTTTTACTGCCACAACCAGAGCCAGAGACCAGAGCTGACTTCTTAAGATATTCACAGGAAATCACACTGGATCCAAACACAGCACACAAACAGCTGTTATTATCTGAGGGAAACAAAAAAGTAACATTAATGGGTAAAGAACAGTCTTATTCTAATCACCCAGACAGATTCACTGATTGGCCTCAGGTCCTGAGTAGAGAGAGTCTGACTGGATGTTGTTACTGGGAGGTGGAGGTGGGGGTGGAGGTGAAGGTGAGAGGAGGAGTTGGTGTAGCAGTCGCATACAAGAATATCAGCAGAACAGGAGACTCACATGAATGTGTTTTTGGATGCAATGATAAATCTTGGTCATTATATTGTTATGGAAACAGATATATCTTTTGTTACAACAGCATCAGGACTCCAGTGTCAGGTCCTGTGTCCTCCAGAGTAGGAGTGTACCTGGATCACAGTGCAGGTGTTCTGTCCTTCTACAGCGTCTCTGACACCATGACTCTCCTCCACAGAGTCCAGACCACATTCACTCAGCCTCTCTATGCTGGAGTTAATGTTTATTATTCTGGATCCACAGCTGAGTTCTGTAAACTCAAATAGACTCGAGTCATTAAAAGCAGTGATTTAGATTCTGTGTTTAAATCTTTAACTTCTTCTGTCTCCATGTTTGTTGATCAAAGTTCGTCGTGGTGACGTTTCTGCTCCGCACAGAGATCAGCTGTCAATCAAACACTGACCTTCCTTTATCACACATATTTAGTTCTCACTTTGTAAAGACAGAAATCTATAATTACACTGACATGAATGTGTTTGAAAGAACTAATGTTGCTGTTGTTTTCTAAATCAAAGTAGAAATCAGGTTGTGTGATGTTTTAGAACCTGTATTGATCCTGATCCTCATCAATGAGATGATTATTTGTTCTTTTCTTTTCCACATGTGAGACGGAGGTGAAACAAACTGATTGTGTGTCCATGAAATCACTGAACAAGAGTCACTGAACAGACTTTACTGATGAAGTGATCAATGAACTCAGAGCGTCAACATGTCCAACAGACCAACTGCACTCTGGTTGGATTTACAGACCATCAGTGTTATGGGATGTTTGGTCTCATTGTAAATGTGGAACCTGGTTTGTTTTTATCACGGCTCATCTCTGTAAAGTGTGAATCCACTCGTCCTCGTTGTATTTACATATTTAGTGAACGGGCATATTGATCTGCTGCTGCGTAGGTTTCTGTTCTTTTTGATTTTCCTGATCTGAACCAGCAGTTCCATTGGACAGTGTCCTGATCGAGTCCCTCTGAGGGTTTGTCCTGCAGCTCTCATCACATGTGTTTCTTATACATGTGTATATACATTTAATACTCTTATATATGTATAAAGCAATAAAATCTAATGTGTGAAGAAGCTGAAAGTTGAAATAAAGAATAAATCCAGTCTGTTCTTTTGTCTTCATTCAAAGCTGATGGAGACAAAGTGAAACTCCTGTGAGAGAATAACTGAGGCAGTTTCCTCCTGAAACTCCACAAACCTCAGTTTTCATGTTCAGTCTCTGTCTTTGCAGCTTTTCTGCTCTAAAACAGCTTCATCGCAGACAAATGAGCAAAGTTTTCTTCCACTCGCTGATTTTCAAAACCCAGATCTTGTTTGTGATCTCAGTGGATGAAGAGAGTTCGTCACACAGATTTAAAGAAGTGGAGAAATAATGGTTTGGTGAAGTTTCAGAGTGAAGACGTTGAGTTGAGTCCTGACACACAAGCCACATATACAACGAGTTTGTCGTGTTGCTTCAGTGTTTCACGTCGTCACCTCACGGACAGACGCTCCTGGGTCGTACAGTTTGAATCCAGACTTGATCAAAACTTCTTGACACCAAATTTGTCCGAGGTTTAACCCACAAAACAAACTTTGCTGCTTGAAGAGGTTTTGTAGTTTCTGCAGAGTTAAAACAATAAACGGTAAAAACACTCAGGATCAGGTTCCTGACGACTCGGATCGATTCTTTGCTCCGTCACAGACAAACTTCATCAACTGTTTCAGAACAGAAAGAACTTTGGTGTCACTTGTATTATATAGAAACAGTTTGAGCAGTTTATCACTTTCTTTGATAGAAGCTGAACAGTTGTTGACATGGTTCCTTTGCTCTTTGTCATTGTTCTTCTTTAGAACTCCATTAACTTTGCTGTAAGTCTGTATCATCTCTGGCTGCATGTGCTGTTGTAACAGCTCAGCTTAACACTGAGGGGGACAGAGCTTTAGAAATAAGAGTCTGAGACTCTGAAACAACCTGAGGAAATACAGCAGGCTGAGTCAGAAGCTTCCTTTAAATCCAAACTTCAAACCTGCTGTTATCGTACCACGATTCGATCTAATTCTAGTTTTTAAAGTGTGGTCACGATTACATTTCTGTCACCTGTCGTGTTTTTATACTTTGACTCTTTCATACGTGTGTTTTAATGTATTTTTACTTGTGTTTTTTATTTGTGAAGCACATTGTAAGTTGGTTTTTATTCCATTGAAAAGATTCATTAACTTTTCTGGAAACTTTGAAGAATGTGAATATTACAACCTGTGCTGTTGTGAGCTGAATGTGACAGTTCCCAGAGCAACTATTCACTTTGAAATGTGATGACACAGATAAAAACTCACAACCAGCTCCTCCCAGTCAGGATGTGTCTGTGTCTCCTCCCTTCACAGATGTGTAAGTGTAAGAACCAGTGAACAACAAGCTGTGAACTGTGGGAGATGAGTCACTGCAGGGAGTGAATGAGAGGGGGAGGAGCAGAGATCTGTTCCTGTTCAGAGGAAGTGAACCTGTTCTACAGTCTCTGGCACCAGCTGAAATGGCGCAGCAAGAAAATCAACTGGACAGAGAAAGATTCTGCTGTTCGATCTGTCTGGATCTACTGAAGGATCCGGTGACTACTGGCTGTGGACACAGCTACTGTATGAGCTGTATTAACACCCACTGGGACAAAGAGGAGGAGAGAGGAAGCTACAGCTGCCCTCAGTGTAGACAGACCTTCACACCGAGGCCTGTCCTGAGGAAAAGCACCATGTTAGCTGATTTAGTGGAGGAGCTGAAGAAGACTGGACTCCAAGCTGCTCCTGCTGATCACTGCTATGCTGGACCTGAAGATGTGGCCTGTGATGTCTGCACTGGGAGAAAACTGAAAGCTCTCAAGTCCTGTTTGGTTTGTTTGGCCTCTTATTGTGAAAAACACCTCCAGCCTCATCTTCAGTCAGCTCCATTTATGAAGCACAAGCTGGTGGAGCCCTCGGAGAAGCTCCAGGAGAACATCTGCTCTCGTCACGATGAGGTGATGAAGATGTTCTGCCGCACTGATCAGCAGTGTATCTGTTATCTCTGCTCTGTGGAGGAACATAAAGACCACGACACAGTGTCAGCTGCAGCAGAAAGGACTGAGAGGCAGAGAGAGCTCGGGCTGAGGAGACAAACAATCCAGCAGAGAGTCCAGGACAGAGAGAAAGATGTGAAGCTGCTTCAACAGGAGGAGGAGGCCGTCACTGGCTCTGCTGATAAAGCAGTGGAGGACAGTGAGAAGATCTTCACTGAGCTGATCCGTCTGCTGGAGAAAAGAAGCTCTGATGTGAAGCAGCAGATCAGATCCCAGCAGGAAACTGAAGTGAGTCGAGTCAGAGAGCTTCAGGAGAGACTAGAGCAGGAGATCACTGAGCTGAAGAGGAAAGACCATGAACTGAAGCAGCTCTCAGACACAGAGGATCACAACCAGTTTCTACACAACTACCCCTCACTGTCACCACTCAGTGAATCTACACACTCATCCAGCATCAGGATCCGTCCTCTGAGGACCTTTGAGGACGTGACAGCAGCTGTGTCCCAGGTCAGAGGTCGACTACAGGACATTCTGAGTGAGACAGAGACAGAGATTTTACAGATTGTGTCTCAAGTGGATGTTTTACTGCCACAACCAGAGCCAGAGACCAGAGCTGACTTCTTAAGATATTCACAGGAAATCACACTGGATCCAAACACAGCAAACAAATATCTGTTATTATCTGAGGGAAACAGAAAAGTAACATGTATGAGTAAAGAACAGTCTTATTCTAATCACCCAGACAGATTCACTTATTGGCCTCAGGTCCTGAGTAGAGAGAGTCTGACTGGACGTTGTTACTGGGAGGTGGAGGTGGGGGTGAGAGGAGCAGTTCGTGTAGCAGTCACATACAAGAATATCAGCAGAGCAGGAGACACACATGAATGTAGATTTGGATGCAATGATAAATCTTGGTCATTATCTTGTTATGGAAACAGATATATCTTTTATTACAACAGCATCATGACTCCATTGTCAGGTCCTGTGTCCTCCAGAGTAGGAGTGTACCTGGATCACAGTGCAGGTGTTCTGTCCTTCTACAGCGTCTCTGACACCATGACTCTCCTCCACAGAGTCCAGACCACATTCACTCAGCCTCTCTATGCTGGAGTAGAGGTTTATTATTCTGGATCCACAGCTGAGTTCTGTAAACTCAAATAGACTCGAGTCATTAAAAGCAGTGATTTAGATTCTGTGTTTAAATCTTGAACTTCTTTTGTCTCCATGTTTGTTGATCAAAGTTCGTCGTGGTGACGTTTCTGCTCGTCCTCGTTGTATTTACATATTTAGTGAACGGGCATATTGATCTGCTGCTGCGTAGGTTTCTGTTCTTTTTGATTTTCCTGATCTGAACCAGCAGTTCCATTGGACAGTGTCCTGATCGAGTCCCTCTGAGGGTTTGTCCTGCAGCTCTCATCACGTGTGTTTCTTATACATGTGTATATACATTTAAATCTCTTATATATGTATAAAGCAATAAAAATGTAATGTGTGAAGAAGCTGAAAGTTGAAATAAAGAATAGATCCAGTCTGTTCTTTTGTCTTCATTCAAAGCTGATGGAGACAAAGTGAAACTCCTGTGAGAGAATAACTGAGGCAGTTTCCTCCTGAAACTCCACAAACCTCAGTTTTCATGTTCAGTCTCTGTCTTTGCAGCTTTTCTGCACTAAAACAGCTTCATCGCAGACAAATGAGCAAAGTTTTCTTCCACTGGCTGATTTTCAAAACCCAGATCTTGTTTGTGATCTCAGTGGATGAAGAGAGTTCGTCACACAGATTTAAAGAAGTGGAGAAATAATGGTTTGGTGAAGTTTCAGGGTGAAGACGTTGAGTTGAGTCCTGACACACAAGCCACATATACAACGAGTTTGTCGTGTTGCTTCAGTGTTTCACGTCGTCACCTCACGGACAGACGCTCCTGGGTCGTACAGTTTGAATCCAGACTTGATCAAAACTTCTTGACACCAAATTTGTCCGAGGTTTAACCCACAAAACAGACTTTGCTGCTTGAAGAGGTTTTGTAGTTTCTGCAGAGTTAAAACAGTAAACGGTAAAAACACTCAGGATCAGGTTCCTGACGACTGGGATCGATTCTTTGCTCCGTCACAGACAAACTTCATCAACTGTTTCAGAACAGAAAGAACTTTGGTGTCACTTGTATTATATAGAAACAGTTTGAGCAGTTTATCATTTTCTTTGACAGAAGCTGAACAGTTGTTGACATGGTTCCTTTGCTCTTTGTCATTGTTCTTCTTTAGAACTCCATTAACTTTGCTGTAAGTCTGTATCATCTCTGGCTGCATGTGCTGTTGTAACAGCTCAGCTTAACACTGAGGGGGACAGAGCTTTAGAAATAAGAGTCTGAGACTCTGAAACAACCTGAGGAAATACAGCAGGCTGAGTCAGAAGCTTCCTTTAAATCCAAACTTCAAACGTGTTGTTATCGTACCACGATTTGATCTAATTCTAGTTTTTAAAGTGTGGTCACGATTACATTTCTGTCACCTGTCGTGTTTTTATACTTTTACTCTTTCATACGTGTGTTTTAATGTATTTTTACTTGTGTTTTTCATTTGTGAAGCCCTTTGTAAGTTGTTTTTTATTCCATTGAAAAGATTCGTTAACTTTTCTGGAAACTTTGAAGAATGTGAATCTTACAACCTGTGCTGTTGTGAGCTGAATGTGACAGTTCCCAGAGCAACTATTCACTTTGAAATGTGATGACACAGATAAAAACTCACAACCAGCTCCTCCCAGTCAGGATGTGTCTGTGTCTCCTCCCTTCACAGATGTGTAAGTGTAAGAACCAGTGAACAACAAGCTGTGAACTGTGGGAGATGAGTCACTGCAGGAAGTGAACGAGAGGGGGAGGAGCAGAGATCTGTATCTGTTCAGAGGAAGTGAAACTGTTCTACAGTCTCTGGCACCAGCTGAAATGGCGCAGCAAGAAAATCAACTGGACAGAGAAAGATTCTGCTGTTCGATCTGTCTGGATCTACTGAAGGATCCGGTGACTACTGTCTGTGGACACAGCTACTGTAAGAGCTGTATTAACACCCACTGGGACAAAGAGGAGGAGAGAGGAAGCTACAGCTGCCCTCAGTGTAGACAGACCTTCACACCGAGGCCTGTCCTGGGGAAAAGCACCATGTTAGCTGATTCACTGGAGGAGCTGAAGAAGACTGGACTCCAAGCTGCTCCTGCTGATCACTGCTATGCTGGACCTGAAGATGTGGCCTGTGATGTCTGCACTGGGAGAAAACTGAAAGCTCTCAAGTCCTGTTTGGTTTGTTTGGCCTCTTATTGTGAAAAACACCTCCAGCCTCATCTTCAGTCAGCTCCATTTATGAAGCACAAGCTGGTGGAGCCCTCGGAGAAGCTCCAGGAGAACATCTGCTCTCGTCACGACGAGGTGATGAAGATGTTCTGCCGCACTGATCAGCAGTGTATCTGTTATCTCTGCTCTGTGGAGGAACATAAAGACCACGACACAGTGTCAGCTGCAGCAGAAAGGACTGAGAGGCAGAGAGAGCTCGGGCTGAGGAGACAAACAATCCAGCAGAGAGTCCAGGACAGAGAGAAAGATGTGAAGCTGCTTCAACAGGAGGAGGAGGCCGTCAATGGCTCTGCTGATAAAGCAGTGGAGGACAGTGAGAAGATCTTCACTGAGCTGATCCGTCTGCTGGAGAAAAGAAGCTCTGATGTGAAGCAGCAGATCAGATCCCAGGAGGTAACTGAAGTGAGTCGAGTCAGAGAGCTTCAGGAGAGACTGGAGCAGGAGATCACTGAGCTGAAGAGGAAAGACCATGAACTGAAGCAGCTCTCAGACACAGAGGATCACAACCAGTTTCTACACAACTACCCCTCACTGTCACCACTCAGTGAATCTACACACTCATCCAGCTTCAGGATCCGTCCTCTGAGGACCTTTGAGGACGTGACAGCAGCTGTGTCACGGGTCAGAGGTCGACTACAGGACATTCTGAGTGAGACAGAGACAGAGATTTTACAGATTGTGTCTCAAGTGGATGTTTTACTGCCACAACCAGAGCCAGAGACCAGAGCTGACTTCTTAAAATATTCACAGGAAATCACACTGGATCCAAACACAGCAAACAAACATCTGTTATTATCTGAGAGAAACAGAAAAGTAACAGTAATGAGTGAAGAACAGTCTTATTCTAATCACCCAGACAGATTCACTGATTGGCCTCAGGTCCTGAGTAGAGAGAGTCTGACTGGACGTTGTTACTGGGAGGTGGGGGTGGGGGGGAGAGGAGGAGTTGATGTAGCAGTCACATACAAGAATATCAGAAGAGCAGGAAACTCACATGAATGTGGATTTGGATGCAATGATAAATCTTGGTCATTATCTTGTTATGGAAACAGTTATATCTTTTATTACAACAGCATCATGACTCCATTGTCAGGTCCTGTGTCCTCCAGAGTAGGAGTGTACCTGGATCACAGTGCAGGTGTTCTGTCCTTCTACAGAGTCTCTGACACCATGACTCTCCTCCACAGAGTCCAGACCACATTCACTCAGTCTCTCTATGCTGGAGTTTGGGTTTATTGTGATGGAGACACAGCTGAGTTGTGTAAACTCAAATAGACTCGAGTCATTAAAAGCAGTGATTTAGATTCTGTGTTTAAATCTTGAACTTCTTTTGTCTCCATGTTTGTTGATCAAAGTTCGTCGTGGTGACGTTTCTGCTCCGCACAGAGATCAGCTGTCAATCAAACACTGACCTTCCTTTATCACACATATTTAGTTCTCACTTTGTAAAGACAGAAATCTATAATTACACTGACATGAATGTGTTTGAAAGAACTGATGTTGCTGTTGTTTTCTAAATCAAAGTAGAAATCAGGTTGTGTGATGTTTTAGAACCTGTATCGATCCTGATCCTCATCAATGAGATGATTCTTTGTTCTTTTCTTTTCCACATGTGAGACGGAGGTGAAACAAACTGATTGTGTGTCCATGAAATCACTGAACAAGAGTCACTGAACAGACTTTACTGATGAAATGATCAATGAACTCAGAGCGTCAACATGTCCAACAGACCAACTGCACTCTGGTTAGATTTACAGAGCATCAGTGTTATGGGATGTTTGGTCTCATTGTAAATGTGGAACCTGGTTTGTTTTTATCACGGCTCATCT
>NC_047157.1:27153037-27200537 GCF_009819705.1 Hippoglossus hippoglossus
CCTCAGGATCTCCTCCCAGTTGGGCGTCCTGGTAAACCTCCAACAGAAGTGGCCCAGGAGGATCCTGACCAGATGCTCGAACCACCTCAATTGTCCTCTTTCCACGTGAAGTACAGAGCTTCTACTCCGAGCTCCCCCTGGACGTCTGAACTCCTCACCCGACTCTCAGTCTGACGGAGAAAACTCTCTTCAGCTGCTTGTGTTTGCGACCTCGTTCTTCCGGTCCCTACCCAGAGCCTGTGAGCTGAGGCTGAGAGCGGAGATCCACCTGTAAATTGAAAGCTTTGCCTTGAGGCTTCTTCTCCGACACATCGGGCTGGCACAACGCCTGCATCCCTCCAGATACTTTACCAACTCGCCCATCTTCCCGTCAAGACAAGACACCAAGCAACCCCCCCCCCCCCCCCCCCCCAAGCTGACAGAAATATTCAAGAGTTAAAAACTTACAATCTGCATCATTTCCTGGAAAAAATTATTCATGACAATTAATATTATTGATTGAAAGAGTTTGTCTGTGTCTCTTCAGAACGGGAGAAATCTCCAGGACTTTGACTGTCAGGTACGTTCAGCACTAACACACAAGAACCGTCATGTTCAAACCTCAAACATTAGATATGTTTCACATCAACGTGTTTGTGTTGAAACAGGCATAAAAATCTGTGATTCAACATGTGTCATATTATGATGTTAATGATATAACAGTGTGTTGATGTGTTTACATCATGGAGGGGTTTGTGATTGTCCAACATGTTTCTGTATCCGGCCGTGACTATTAACTGGCACGTAATGAATCAGACTTAACGAAGGTGATAATGGATCAATTCATCAGAGCAGCACAAGGCAACAGCCTCACATTCAGAGGCTTGTGTGTGACGTGTCCAAACATCAGGCTGGAGTTACATCGATAATCACACAGTAATTGATCAGCAGGACTAATGTCACTGGAGCAGGTCACTTTACATCAATGATGCTGATCAAAGATATTTCAAATCACACAGAGTCAGAGCTCTGCCTCTCGCAATGATGTCAAACAATGATTTAAAAAGTTAGGGCGACCAACAAGGTGCTAAAGAAGCCAAATCTTTAAAAACAGACATGTTGACGTCTCCTCTCAGACTGAATAATATTAACTACACATATCGTGATGAAGAAGACTTCAATTAAAACCACCCTCTGCCTCAGGTTACTCTGAGGAGGAGGAGGAGGAGGAGGAGGAGGGGAAGGAGGAGGAGGAGGAGAAGGAGAAGGAGAAGGAGGAGGAGGAGGAGGAGAGCAGATGAGAGGAAGGGGAAGAGGCCAGAATAAGATTTGAAGGGAAGACAGGATGAAACCAGTGAGGGATGAAAGAAGTGGTTAGCTGTTAAGACCTTTAAGACCTTACGGCTCTCAGCCAATGACAACAGAGATTATTCCTCTTGATCCAATCACACCGCCCCCACTTTCTCTTTCTTCTCTCACTTTGCAGAAAGCTAAAGGACAAAATCTCCTCCGTCTCTTGTCTCTGTTTCTCTGTTTCCTTCCATCTTGGGAAACCTTGTGTCTTTAAAACTCTGAAACTCCTCCTCTGTCCTCCTCCTCTCCTCTGTCAGGATGTCTGACGCTCTGGATCTGCATCAGATCTCCTGTTCTTTAGGAGTCGGGGTGGTGAGTTCGTAAGTTAGCGTTTCATCGGCCTGCTCTCCTGAGTCATGCTGCTGCTAACCTCGAGGTGTTGGCTCTGTTAGCCGGTTAGCGTCCTAGCCCGTTCACCTGTTGTAGCTCCACACTCACTGTTAGCAGGAAGCTGCTGTTTCACTAGAAACACTGAGACGACAGGTAGTATTATTTATGTTACATACATTTTAAAATCGTTCTCAGAAATAGACCGAATGAGAAGTTCTGAATCAGGAAAAGGAAAAGTTGATCTGCAAGAGATAAGAATTAATAAATCTTATCAATTAAACTTAAATTGACTAAAATGATGAAAATGTTTTGAACTTTCATTCAAACAACATCAGTAAAAGGAAATCGTGGTTTTTCAGCTGCTCTGCGGTCTCACAGATTCATGTGATAACGTAGTGTCACAGCTTGTGTGTGCCCATGAATGTGTTGAAGAACCATTAATAGGATCAGTCGGTTGTTTCCTTGGTCAGTTGATCGATGAGATTTGGAGACAACACCTCAGCCTATAGATTCATGAGCCATTCGTTCTACTGTCAGACGAGAACGAACAAGCTGCTGTTTCACATGAAATCATATAGTTACACACAAACCAGCTGCAACACAACTACAGCGTGGTGCGTTCATGTGCACTGGGGCTGTCCATCTGGTGTCTGACCCAACTAAGGACATTTTCCAGAGTTTTTCAGATATGATTATCAAAAGCTCTGGAATCTCCTCGTCTTTCCCAGTTGACGTCTTCGTCTTCTACGTGTACGGCTCCTCTTCTTCATCCTGAGATCTTTGTGTTCTTCCAGTTTCACGTCCGTCACGTGTTAGAAACCTCATCAACACGTCCACTCGCTCACTGGGAAGCTTCCACACATTGTCCTGCTGTTTCCTCACATGGACTCACGAGGACATGTTACAGACATTTTACCAGGAGGCTGCAGGAGAAGATCCAGGAAATGTCCAGAGACACTGACTCAGACATTTGTTCTCACAAACAGAACCTGCAGAACATGTGAGGAACATGTGAGGAACACGTCAGGAACACGTCAGGAACACGTCAGGAACATTGTTAAGACTATAATGGGATTCATCAGATCTTTCAGCACGTTGTTCAGGTCTATGTTCAAGTGTTTCAAAGAGAAACATGAGATAAACGAGCTGTTGTCTGGTGTTAAAATGAAAGCAATGATTGGAGGAGGTCACTGGTTTCTCTTTGCTCTCACTTCACTGCATGAAGCGAGTGCAAGACGTTCATCTGGGTCGCTGCTGACAGGAGGAAGTTCAGCTCTTGTTTGTTGTTCAGGAGCACGATGTGGAGACGGCCCACGGTGTGCTGCACGTTACCATGAGGGGAGTTGCTAAGGGCAACCGACCCACAATCCTCACCTACCATGACATCGGACTTAACCGTGAGTAGACACACACACACAAACATTAACAGTTAATATACAAGATTAAAAACATAATATATAATAAATATTTGTGTGTGTGTGTGTGTGTGTGTGTGTGTGTGTAGATAAGTCTTGTTTCAACAGCCTGTTTAACTACGAGGACATGCTGGAAGTGACACAGCATTTCTCAGTTCTGCATGTCGATGCTCCAGGACAGCAGGAGAACGCTCCCATATTCCCCACCGGGTAACACACACACACACACACACACACACACACACACACACACACACACACACACACACACACACACACACACACACACACACACACACACACACACACACACACACACACACACACACACACACACACACACACACACACACCCCGGTTGTGTTGTATTTCAGACACAGATAAAAGGGTTTGATCAGGCAGCTGTTGCCGATCAGAAAAAGAAGATCAATATAAAAGTAGTTGATGGGGACTCATTTAGCATTTACCTGTGTGTGTGTGTGTGTGTGTGTGTGTGTGTGTGTGTGTGTGTGCGTGTGCGTGTGTGTGTTTTGCAGGTACCAGTACCCCACCATGGATGAGCTGGCTGAGATGCTGCCATCTGTCCTCACACAGCTTCAGTAAGTCTGCTGTTGCCCTTGCAGTGAAATGCATATTGGGTATTACAGGAGGACGTTTGGTTAATTCAGCCTGGATTTCATGTGTTGTCATCAGGGTGAAGAGTGTGATTGGTATCGGGGTTGGAGCTGGAGCTTACGTACTCACCAAACTGGCTGTGAGTAAATACTCTAGACTGATTTATTAACAAACAAGTGACTCTGTGGGGAAGCGGTTGTGACAGGACAGACTGGGGCTGGAGGGTTGTTGGTTTGAATCCTGGAGGAGCTGGAGAGCACCACTCCACTGATTTAAGCGCTTGTGAAGTTCAGAGGAGAAAGAATTTAACAGATCGACCTCATTCTGCCACATCACTTCCTCCTTCTCATCCTAAACTAGCCATTGTTAATCAGAACATTATTATTATTATTATTATTATTATTGCTGTTGTGTTTCAGCTGAATGAGCCAAGTCTGGTGGAGAGTTTAGTTCTGATCGACATTGACCCCTGTGCCAAAGGCTGGATGGACTGGGCTGCCTCTAAGGTAACACACAAACACACACACACACACACACACACACACACACACACACACACACACACACACACACACACACAACCACAACCACAACCAAACCTAAGGTCTCCGCCCGTGTTTATATCATCAAATAACTAATTAAGACCAAACTGATCAGAAACACTTGAACAAACCTCAGTGAGACTTTTTAGTTCCGTCCATGTCCCATCTGCTAACATGGAGGAGGAGGAGGGGTTATTGGGGGTTTGGCTTCACTTTTTGGAGCCGTCATGTCATCCATCTTTATTTACAGTCTGTGGTCAGACCATCTGAACACTTCACTAATAACGAAGTAAAGCATAAGCTGGACGTTGGTGTTACAGCGATCAGTTGTTCACTCTGTCGCTCAGTAACTTTCACTTCAGACTCTCTCACGACTGAAATATATTGAAATGGGATGTTTTTGTTTCAGCTGAGCGGCTGGACCAGCAACCTGGTCGACATCATCATGGGACACCACTTCAGCACCGTGAGGACAAACAGACACACACAGGCACGGGTTTCATCAGGATCCAGTCACTGAACAGTTTCCTCTGTTTGTAGGACGAGTTAACGGAGAACAAGGAGATCATCCAGACATACAGACTGCACATCTCTCAGGATATACCACAGGATAACCTGGTCATGTTCTACAGCAGCTACGACAGGTACGACTCCACAGACAGGGGGCGCACTTTTACTCCAGGAGATCCGAAAATGTGTGAAATGTGAAAGATGTGACAGTGTGAAGTGTCTCTGGTAGAGAATCACCTGAGTTCACAGAGTGTCAGTTCTGCAGCAGCTGAAGTTATCAAAGTTATTGGAGTTAACCCCCTTTACTTCTTGTGATGTCATTTCCTGGAGAATCTTCAAATTCTGTGTGTGTGTGTGTGTGTGTGTGTGTGTGTGTGTGTGTGTGTGTGTGTGTGTGTGTGTGTGTGTGTGCCTGCCTGTGCCTGTGCGCCTGTGTTGTAGTCGTACTGAGTTGCAGATGGAGCGGCCGGTCGTGGGTCTGAATGAAAACACAGTCACCACACTCAGGTATCACTTTTTAATTGACTTTGTCTAATGTGTCTGACAACACACATCATTGTGTTACTCAGCCTCAGTGTGTGTGTGTGTGTGTGTGTGTGTGTGTCTCAGGTGTCCTGCTCTGCTGGTGGTTGGAGACACGTCGCCTGCTGTTGATGCTGTGGTGAGTGTCGGCACTGTTTCCATGACAACAGCCAGTATGTGATGTACCATTGATGTAACGTGTGTGTGTGTGTGTGTGTGTGTGTGTGTGTGTGTGTGTGTGTGTGTGTGTGTGTGTGTGTGTGTGTGTGTGTGTGTGTGTGTGTGTGTGTGTGTGTGTGTGTGTGTGTGTGTGTGTGTGTGTGTGTGTGTGTGTGTGTGTGTTTTGCAGGTGGAGTGTAACTCCAGACTGAACCCGACCAAGACCACCCTGCTCAAGGTACCTGTCTGTCTGTCTCATGCACAATAAATAAAGATGGACGAGTCATGATGGTATCTTCCTCAGAGGCTTGTGATCTCACCACGTGTTGTTCTATGTGCCTCCTGTCAGATGGCGGACTGTGGAGGACTTCCTCAGGTGGTGCAGGTGAGTCGGAGGAATGATTCTCTGTGTTAGAACCACACAGACCTCGTGTCTGGAACTTTGACCTGTTCTGAAAGTCACACACGTGTTTCTCTTTCTTTTCAGCCTGGAAAACTAGCAGAGGCCTTCAAGTATTTTGTGCAGGGGATGGGCTACAGTGAGTATCTGCACTCAACACTAACACACGCACACACACACACACACGCACACACACACACAAAGAAAAACTAACTGTAACACGTCTCAGTGATGTTGTTTTTATCGGACATGTTGGTCTTTGTCTCTGTTTCTGTCGACATGATCCTGTTTCATACAAACTGCTCAGTGAACAGCTGTGTGTGTGTGTGTGTGTGTGTTTGTGTGTGTTCTGCTTTTAAAACTACAGTTGTTCCTCAACCTGTCCTCCTTCTTCTTCTTCCCTCTCACTCTTTGTCTCCTTCAGTCCCTCATGTTGTATTAAAGCACCTTAGCAACCAATCAGGTATCAGGATTTCAACCAAAACCCTGCACCCCCCTCACCTCCGTCCATTTCCATCTTTGTTGCTATTTCCTGTTAGTTTCCGGTCTGTCTTACTGTCTGTCTGTCTCTCTGTCTGTCTTACTGTCTCTCTGTCTGTCTTACTGTCTGTCTGTTTTACTGTCTGTCTGTCTCTCTGTCTGTCTTACTGTCTGTCTGTCTGTCTGTCTGTCTGTCTCTCTGTCTGACTGTCTGTCTGCCTGCTTGCCTGTCTTACTGTCTGTCTGCCTGTCTGCCTGTCTGTCTGTCTTACTGTCTGTCTTACTGTCTGTCTGTCTGTCTGTCTGTCTGTCTCCATTCACAATGCAGACTCAGATAATGAATGAATTATCATTTTTGGGTGAACTATTCTTTAAATAACTGACTATTTCAGATAATTTTCAAACAAAAACTAAAACCTCAGTTTCATTCCTGTTCTTCATCTTTATGACAGTAAATTCAAGATGTTTGGATTCTGGTCAGTTGCTCTAAATAAGACGCACATATATTAATTTTCTTAAACCTCCATTTTCTTCGGAATGTTAAAATAAACGTAGGGAAGGTCACTTGACTCTAGATCAGCTCCCCCTAGTGGCTCCTGGTCAGACCACAACGTGATGTTGACAAATCTGGTGCAGAACAAACATTGATTTCTTATTCAAGAGGAAATCAGAGGTGTTTGTTTGGTCCACATCTCCATCTAGTGGAAAGAGCAGGTCAATACTGGAAGTGTTTGGGGCGCTGTTGATCAATAACAGTTTCGGGTTGTTTCGTTCCTGCACAGGCAGCTGTGGCTCGGGGGGGGGGGGGGTGTTCAGATTGTTCAGATTTGAATCCAGCTGCTCGGCCGCAGTGAGGACGATTCAGATCACACACACGCACGCACGCACACGCCTGAATGCTGCTGACATTCATGTCTCTGCCCCCCCTCAGTGCCCACAGCTGGTATGACCCGGCTGGTTCGCTCCAGGACTCACTCGGCCTCCAGTGTCGGCTCCACAGATGGAGTCCGGAGCCGCACTACCACCAACACCCTTCCAGAAGGAGTCAGCTCCTCCAGCTCCGAGCTCACGGTGCCGCACACCATTGAGATGACGTCGTAGGACTGTTCTCTCCATCTTTACTCCTCCGTGCTTCTTCTCCTCCTGTTCCCTGAACTCAACAGTTCTGCTGTTTTAGTTGTAAACGTTCTTTCTAAAAAGAAAACACTCAAAAAGGTCAAACATTGTTTATAGTTGAGACGACGACGCTCGGCTCCAGATTTCCTCCCCGTGAGTTCGTGGAGTTTAGATCTGATACCAGTGTCAGCAGCAGCCATGTTGACTCTGTTGTCATGTCGTCTTTAGAATGCTGATGCGGTTGCCATGGTGATTCTGTAGATGTAACCGTACATGGAGTTCCGCCGGCTCACATTAATATTCAGTTGTGTTGTATTTCTTCCAGTGGTTTCCTCAGGTCAGATGTTCACTTTAACTCTTTTCTTCCTTTAGTTTGGTTTTACTCTTACGATTGTAATCTTTATTTTGTTGAGTGATGTTCGCGGTGCCGTTGGTGAAGCTCGTCCCGTCTCCCAAACATCGGGAACTTTGACTCAAGTGTTTTTTTCTATCCGTGACTCAGAGCATCTGTTCTTCTTGAGGCAGGTGAGACACTTCCTGTAACAGCGGATCTGACGTCAGACTGAAGGAAACTCATTTAAAACGATTGCTGTTCTGCTGCTGTTTCCGTCATGGTGACCTCTGACCTCTCTATTGTACATTATCTTTATTATTCGCTGCGGCTCCTGCTCTGCTCGTCCGGCCGGTCGGCAGCATGCTCGTCGTTGACTTGTGGCATGACAACTGTTCAGTGGTCCAGTGAGTGATGTTGTTCAGCTGGGGGGGGGTTCTACATTGTGCTGTTTCTCTGGACTGAGCAGGTTCATCATCACGGTCACCTGAAATCACTGGACAGTGATGACATAATGATTAGTGAGGATTAAGCCGTCGCTCAGAGTCCTGATGCTCAGTCTGGACTTGAGAAGGTTCAGGTTTGTTAGGAATCACACGTGTGAATAAAACGACGACAGGTTCCCAGGTTTAAAGTGGACCCACAAACTGTTTCCTGCAGATGAGAGGAAGTGTTTAGTTCTTTTATTCTATATATTCTTACTGTTCAATATTTAATACAAATATTACTTTATAGAGTTGAACACCAGTAGCTGTTGTTAAACTGAGGTTTGTACTTAATAGATGTTTCATGTAAACAAGCTTTGTACTGACAAATAAAGTTTGTTATCAATAAAGACAGAACAAGTTTTCAGATCTGTTGTCTTAAAAAAAATATTTAATTTAAAGTCTTAAATGCATAAAAGTTTGTCATTGCAATTTAAAAAAAATAAAACCTGCAGATTTAATGAATCTTTAATGCTTAACATCTCCAAACAAAACAAAACATGTCGGCTCTAAGGAAAAGGATTTATTGGTTTTTTTACATTGTTCTGCCTCCACAGAGAAAGTAGTGCATCAGATGAGATGAAGATCATCAGCGTGAAGCTCAAAGTGTCTGAAGACGAACACAGAAGAGAGGGCGCACAGAAAGAGTCCATCACTGAGGGGAGTGGGGGTGTGTGTGTGTGTGTGTGTGGGGGGGGGGGTGTTCAGCTGGCGGGTGGCGGCGTCGTCTTGCTGCAGAGTCGACCGAGGAGTCCGGCCATCTGCAGCAGAGAGTTCACTCCTTCAGCCACTCGCATGTGAGTGTAACCGATCTCCTGCAGGAAGCAAACAGAACAACATGAGACGTTCGGAGGCTGAAGCTACATCCACTTTAAGATAACACATCACTGTTGCTATGGTTACGTCTGCCGTCCACACGACTCTGGAGTTTTCCAGCCTCTGAATCAGAGACTTGTGTGAACTGGTCTCGTTTCAGTTTGAAAACTCTGGGTTTGTGTTTTATTCTGGACGAACAGAAACTGAGACTTTAGTAAACGATGACGCAGACGTTCTCCTCCTGATTGGTTCTCATCAGTCACATGACTCGACGACCAGCGGTGAACACAAAGCATCGCTAACACTTCCTGTCAGTAACAGTTCCTGTTTCTAACACTTCCTGTCAGTAACAGTTCCTGTTTCTAACACTTCCTGTCAGTAACACTTCCTGTTTCTAACACTTCCTGTCAGTAACACTTTCTGTTTCTAACACTTCCTGTCAGTAACAGTTCCACCTCGTCGTCCCTGCTCTGACTCTTCACCATCACTGCTCCTCCTTCAGAGGAGTTTCTGTTACTAAGCAACCAACTGCAGAGGAGACAATCTACTTCCTGTTTACATCACATGACCAGTGTAGGTGACGTGTGTTAGTGTGGGCGGAGTCTCGATGCTCTGGATATCTCGGTTATAGCTCAAACTCTTGAACAGAGATCGTATTAGAACGACGACGTTTCGAGCAGCTTCCTCTGCTGACGTGTCGGGGCGGAGCTCCGCCTCACCTTGATGAACTCCAGTTTCAGGTACTCGGCCATTTGGAAGGTCTTGCAGACCCTGAAGATGTTTCCGATGATGTCCTCTGGCGAGTAGCCCAGCGCCCACAGCTGCTCCACCACCTTGTAGGCCTCGTCGATCTTCCCCTCCACACAGTGTCCCAGCATGCTTTTCACCAGCAGAGGGTGGGGCTCATCACACACCTTGAACACGTTCTCGCTGTTGATGTAGCCAAAGCCGGAGTTGGTCGACTGCAGGTTGTTCAACGCCTGAGAACAACAAAAAAAAACAGGAGGGTGAGTCGTATACAACGACCACGTGCCTCTGAGCCAAGCTTCAGAGTCTGGACGACTCCTCACCTGTCTCATGTCTCCCTGGGCGGTGAAGATGACGGCCTCCAGCCCGTCGTCAGACACAGACAGACGCTCCTTCTCCACCACCTCCTGCAGGCGGGCGAGGATCTGTCCGTCGGTCAGTTTGGAGTAACGCAGCACCGCACAGCGGGACTGGATCGGCTCGATGATCTTATCTGAGGCGTTGCAGGCGAGAGCGAAGCGAGTCGTCTTGGAATAGATCTCCATGATCCTCCTGAGAGCCTGCTGAGCGCCGTCAGTCATGCTGCAGGGGGGGAGGAGACGTTAGGGTTCAACGACACATCAAATTAAAAACATTTAAGAACCATCAACAGGTTTCTTCATTGAATTTCATCAGAAGATGAAGAAGAGTCAAACATTTAAATCTTGTTTTTAGTTGTTTCATGGAAAATAGATGGATAGACAGGTACAGTTTCTTTAAAAACCTATTCCACGTTTCCTCCTGAGAGCTAGTGAGAGAAACATGGTGGTAAATTGATGAATGGCTAAATTAGTCGCAGTTAAACTTTTCTGCGACCACTTCAAAGACCCAGATCTGGTTAAAGTCCACAGCAGGAAGTGATCTCACCTGTCGGCCTCGTCCAGGATGATGACCTTGTGTCGTCCTTTGGGCAGTGTGACTTTCTGCTGAGCGAACATCTTGATTTTATTCCTCACCACGTCGATTCCACTGAAGACACAAGGTCACAGAAAGAACACGGAACATCTCAGTTTGTTTTTGATCAGTCAGTGAACCCTGATCTGGAGACTTCTCAGGTTGGTGTCAGTCTCACCGCTCGTTGGAGGCGTTGAGCTCCAGCACAGCGTCCTTCATCGAGGCTCCCAGCAGCGCTCGGGCCAAACACAGGATGCTGGTGGTCTTTCCTGTGCCGGGGGGGCCTGGAACAGGAAGAACATGAAGACATCAACACACCTTCTGTTTACATCTTCTGACTTCGCCTTCTCAAATGAAGCTGTCCCACATCTGACCGTGTTTGAAAGAGTCTTCACCGTCTGTGTAGCAGATGAATCTACTTCTCAAGTTGTATCTTAATAAAATGTCTGATGACACTTCATGACAGTGACGTGTAAACATGGAGAATCTTATCTTATGAAGCAGACAGAACTTTGTACAATCACATAATAAAGTTATGAAACTTTCTACAGCAGGAGAGAGTGAATCTAACTTCCGCCCTCCAGGTAAAGACGAGCTTGGAGGGATGTTTGGGACTCGACCCTCCAGCTGAGGGTTGAACAGAGGAACCGACCTGCGATGATGATGTTGGGGACGTTTCCCTCCCTGGCGAACACCTGCAGGCGGCTCAGCGTCTCCACGTTCCCCACGACCTCGCTCAGAAGCAGCGGTCGGTACTTCTCCACCCAGGGCAGCTCGTAGGCTCCGCCGGAGCTCCTCGACGAGCCCTCCCCGGCCTCCGGGTTCTCCCCGGCCGGCTCCTGGCTCTTCTCCTCCGGCCTCGGCTCGGACTCGATCATCTCGACCTCCATGTCGGTGTCAGCCCGCGAACTGCCGCACGATGTTTCCCTCCCCAGCAACCGCGCCACAGCAAACCGGCTCCTCATTGGCCGAGAGCTTATTGGGGAAGGTCCGGATTGGTCGAAAGCAACGCGTTGACATCTCGCGATATTTAAAAGCACCGGAAGTTGGAAGAAGTTGAAAACCCTCTGCTCGCGTCTGATTGGCTGATGTTCACCGACCGGAAACAAGAACATGGAGAGAAAATACAGAAATTAAAGTTCAGAGCTGAAAATAAAGAAGATGAGGAAGTAAAAAACTTACATTTTAGTACTTTCAACCAAACAACACATTTATTTAAAGTGAAACTTCTTTCTTCACGAATCGTTGAATTATTGAATTATTGAATCGTTGAATTGTTGAATCATTGAATTATTGAATCATTGAATCACTGAATAGATGAATTATTGAATCATTGAATCATTGAATAGATGAATCATTGAATCATTGAATCGTCGAATCGCCCTCTAGTGTTGACTTGGCCGGACCGGAAGTGGTGTTGCTCCGGGTCTGAACACTTCCTACTTCCGCAAACACCGCTCCCTCCGTGCGGCAGCTTCTGTCCGTTTATCGCTTCATCAATGCGGCGGTTCGCGGCTGCCTCCTGGCTCCTGGCTCCGGTTCAAACCCTCCCCAGTGCGGACATTTATGACTGATTGATCGGCGTCATGACGGCCAACAGCCGCTGTTCCGCTGCGGAGCCTCCGGGCCTGGAGACCCAGCGGCGGGAGATCGAGTCTCTGCTGCGGGAGTGTGAGCTCTGTGCTGGGGACAGTTGGTGAGAGTCCGCCCGCCGCACACACACACACAGCGGAGCTAACAGTTAGCATCACACGGTTGTTTTACGGTTATTACCGGGGCTACCGGCGGGGGCAGGCCGCCGCTGTGTCGGTGTGAGCTCGTTGGGGAGGTTTAACGGCTCCGTGGTAAATGTTCGCCGCCGCCGACGCATTTGTTTCCGCGTGAGAGGCGGACGGAGCCCGGACCGTTAGCCACCGATGCTAACGTTAGCCTGTCAACCAGCTGCAGGGGCGTTCAGGCTCCACTCGTAAAACCTCCGCTCGGCCGCCGTGTGTGGAGAAGTGAAAGCAGAAGAGCTCAGTGTGTTCATCATAGTTTCTGATTCATATGTTAATGTTCACCTCGTCCGGCGGCACGTGCCTCTGCCCGGGACACACTGACACCAGCAGCGTCACTTCGTGTTCAGCCTTCACATCATAGACTTTAAACTGAGGTGTCTTCATTTTCTCAAACTGTCCAGAAGTGACGTCTTTCTTTTATTACGTAATTAGTTGTCAGAGGCTGTGCAGTCGTGATCGTGAGTGTAGTCCTGCTGTCAAACACACACAGACACACACAGACACACACAGGTGAAAACACAACCTCTTTAGTGGATGTGATTACAAAACATTTGAGTGGAATCTGAAAAATACTGTAAACGATTCACGGCCATTAAGACAGTGTCAGTTCTGTCAGATCAGCCGAGTGTGGGAGTGTGGTGACCATAATGTGTTTGTTTCGTAGGTACGTGGTGGAGCATCGCTGGTTCGACCAGTGGAAGGAGTTTGTGGAGACTGGAGACCAGAACTCGTCGTCCTTCCCCGGTCAGATCGACAACACAGAGCTATTCGAGGGTCAGTGAACGCCTCACTGTAACTCAAGTGTTTTCTGTTCCTTCAGACTCTTTGTTTTTGCTTCAGTTTTAAAATCACGACATTTGTCAACTTGACTAATTGGCGGAGTGTTTCCTGTTTGTAGATCTGGACTCGTACCACGTGAAGGAGCGTCTGGTGGAGAATGAAGACTTTGTGCTGGTGCCGGCGGAGGCCTGGCACAAGCTGCTGGTCTGGTACGGCATGGTGGTCGGTCAGCCGCCGCTGGAACGCAAGGTGACTCCACTGCACGCCACATACACTCAGTCTGTGGTGACGTTCAGTCCGTCAGGCTGGGATGTGACTTACAGCTTCCTGCTCTGTGTGTGTGTGTGTGTGTGTGTGTGTGTGTGTGTCAGGTGGTGGACCTGCCCAGCACTCTGAAGGTGGAAGTTTACCCCGTTGAGATCTTTCTCTGTCTCCATAGCAACATGGACAACGTCATCACGGCACAGTTCAGCCGCGCCGACAACATACGTGAGTTTTTGTGCAACTGTTTTGACGATCCATCATTTTAGTCGTCGTTTGCTCGAGTTCCAGCTTCTCAAACGTCAGTATTCTTCTGGTTTTCCTGCTCGTACAAAATATGAATTCAAGTTTCTCAGAGATTCTGATTCAAAAGACACTAAAGTACATTTCTGTAGATTGATGCAGATCCATCCTCTGAGGATCGTGAACAAAATTGAGTGTAAAACCACCTAAAAGTTGTTGAGATATTTGGATCAAAGTGGAGCAGCTCAAAGAAATACATGAATGAAACCATGTGTAGCTTTAAAATCCAGCGACAATTTGACTTGGAGAAGTTTCAGGATTTTAGTCGTCGGACGTCTGGATCTGAGCAAACGTTAGCGGCAGCTCGACTCTCAGCCAATCAGAGACGAGTCAGAGGAACAGTTTTAACATGAAGCTGCTTTATTCCCTGTTTTTACTGGAGTGAATCAGTGTTTGTTCTGGAGGAGGATTCAGATAAAAACCTCCTGAACCATCAGCACTGAAGGAAGAAGACTACAACTCCCATCATCCCTCACTGCGTCACCACGTCAACAAACTGTTGTCACTGTCGATTGAGCCCCCCCCCCCCCTAGTGGATTTTACATGTTGTGTGTTTAAATTGTGTTGGCTCTCTTTTGAACATTTTGTCTTTACGTGTGTGTAGAGTCGATTCAGAGGGCGATGTGTCAGGCCTTCTCGGTGCCTCCGGGCTCAGAGTGTCGTCTGTGGATGAAGAGTTCAGACAGCAGCTGCGAGCGTCTCAGGAACTTGCACGTGAGCGTGCTGGACGCCTGTTTGAGCTCAGGCATGGTGAGAATGTCCTCTACACGTCACCCACATAATTTAACACACACATAAAATCTCACTCATGTGTTTGTTCAGTAATAAAATGAGACTCAGGTTAAAGTTTCAGAGACAAACTTCCACATAGAAGCAACTATCGCTTAAAATAACAACCTGAGAGATGAGCTGGAACATGCCTCTGTGTGTGTGTGTGTGTGTGTGTGTCTGTGTGTTTCTGTGTGTGTGTCTGTCTGTGTGTGTCAGACGGTGATCATGGAGACGAGGAATGCTGACGGCACCTGGCCGAGCTCCAGGCCTCAAATCATGTAAGAACAGTCTCTTTGTTTATTTGTTTCTTATTCGTAACATTTCACATCTTTGTGTTACGTCTTTTCTTTCATCCTCGAACTCTTCCCGCCCCATGTAACTTCCTGTCTGGTGGAACTCTCTTCTCCACATTGCTTTCAGTTTCCGTCTCCCTCCCTCTCCGTCTCCTTTGCGTTGGAGCGTGTCAGAGTATGAGCAACATTGAGGCGAGGGGCGGAGCCTGTAGAGCTCATCCGATCTGAATCTGCCGCTGACGTAGTGTTCTGGTTTTTCAGGAGGAACTCTGTGGAGGAGCAGGACTCGTACCGAGGACAGTCTGGAGTCTGCGGCCTCACCAACCTGGGCAACACCTGCTTCATGAACTCTGCTCTACAGGTCAGTTTTATCCAGCTGAGGAGCTTTGTATCGTGTCGGCTCTGCTTCAGGACGTGTTTTCACAGCTTTTACTTCACTGACGTCTCCTCTCTCTCTCTCTGTGTTTGCAGTGTCTGAGTAACACGCCTCCTCTGACCGAGTACTTCCTGCAGAGCTCCTACCTGGAGGAGCTGAACTTTACAAACCCTCTGGGAATGAAGGGGGAGATCGCAGAGGCCTACGCTGACGTCATCAAACAGATGTGGTCGGGGAGGCATTACTCTGTGGTGCCACGAGTCTTCAAGGTACCAGAACCAGGGACGTCACCTGAAGTCCGGTAGTCGCTAATAACGCTGGTGAAATTCAATGATTCTGGATACAGAACTTGATACCGCAGCAAAACATGGAAAACAACAGTCACGTAATATGTTAACACAACTTAGTGGTTTGTTTAGTTTAAACTAACAAGGTGACAGATCAACGGAGTGAAAATGTTCTTTTTAAAGGTCTGTTATATTCTGACAGAGCAGTGACATTGTGAGCGTCACCACATAAACAAGTTAACATGTGTTCATCCCAACAGAACGTTATTGTAAGTAAGTTAACGTTGTGTTCGCCTTTGTGAATGTTATATGTCGAGCATTGCTACAACCGACGCTAGCGGTTGCAACTGTGTTTTATCTGATTGCTTCTAATATGATTTAGTTCTGATGTGAAATATTCGCAGGTTAGTATTTTTTATTTCCGTGTTAATTCGTCCTGACGTCAAAACTGAAAACAGATTTTTCAGATTTAGCCAAATTAATGTGGACGTGGTCTGTCGTTACTGACACAGACACACGTTACTATAAGTCTTTAACTAGTGTGTGTGTGTGTGTGTGTGTGCGTGTGCGTGTGTGTGTGCAGACAAAGGTGGGTCACTTTGCGTCTCAGTTCCTCGGGTACCAGCAGCACGACAGTCAGGAGCTTCTGTCCTTCCTGCTGGACGGACTCCACGAAGACCTGAACCGAGTCAAAAACAAAGAGTACATTGAACTGCGGGACGCTGAGGGACGACCTGACCAGGTGAGCGGCTGCTGCTGCAGCTCAACAGGCCACCGTGTTCTGTTGCCTAAATATGATCTGATTGTTTTTTACTTCTATTAAGCTCCAGATTTAAGTAACTAGTGTTGTTTGTGCCACAGGAAGTGGCCGAGGAGGCGTGGCGGAACCACCGCCGGCGGAACGACTCGGTGATCGTGGACACATTCCACGGCCTCTTCAAGTCCACACTCGTCTGTCCCGAGTGCCACAAGGTCTCTGTGACCTTCGACCCCTTCTGCTACCTGAGCGTCCCACTTCCTGTCAGCAAGGAGCGCGTCATGGAGGTCTTCTACGTGTCTCTGGACCCTTACGCTAAGCCCGTCCAGGTAACGATCCGGATCTGGACTCAAATATCACTCATTTCACTGTTTTACTGAGTTTACATGAATACTGAGGAACATGAGCTGTTGGTAAAAATCATAAATATAATCTGAATCAAATCTAAGATGTTTCCATGTAAACTGTCTCTTGTGTGTTTGCAGCATCGTGTTGTGGTTCCTAAAGCAGGAAAAGTGTCCGACCTCTGCTCGGCTCTGTCAGAGATGACCAGCGTTCCTCCCTCACAGGTCAGTGTTAATAGGAATTATAATATGTTTTCAAACCTGTAGAAATCTGGAAGGTGACACTGCGTTTCATTTGGTCGCCTGTTGGTGGCGTCATATCCTCTTTGTACATGTGTCAGTGTTTTTCAGAAGACTTAAAAGTGACTTTTTATCCAGTTTGAAGTCACATTTTTACAATAAACCTTTTAGATCTTGGTGGTTTTTAACTCTATATTTGAAGCAGATGAAGGATTTTAGTCGTCGGACGTCGATCTGAAGTTTTCAGAGAAACGAGCTGAGCAAACGTTAGCGGCAGCTCGACTCTCGGCCAATCAGAGACGTCCATCAACACGGACGGATCCTAACCAGGAGAAGTTAACTGCAGTGAAGACTACAACTCCCATCAGCCCACACTGCTTCAATAAACTGTCTGCTGTGACTGTTTTGATCGACAGGCCCCCTGGTGGCAGAAAATGACAGATGGTGTATTTTAAAGACGTGTGTGTGTGTGTGTCTGTCTGTGTCTGTGTGTGTGTGTGTGTGTGTGTGTGTCCGTGTGTGTGTGTGTGTGTGTTATCCAGATGGTGGTAGCGGATGTTTTCAACCATCATTTCTTTAAGATCTACAACTCTGATGAGTCTCTGAGCTGCATCCTCGACCGAGACGACATCTTTGTGTGAGAAAACAACTTATTTAATTATCTTTTGTTTGTTTGTCTCAGTCTGAGGTTTGAGCTTCATAAGATGTTACCATAGCAACCAGGACCGACTCATGTCTCCCGACTAAAGCCAACCTGCTGTTTTGTGTGTGTGTGTGTGCGTGTGCGTGCGTGCGCGTGCGTGTTCAGGTACGAGCTCAGCGTGCAGGAGGAGCAGCAGGAGGAGCAGGTGCTCCTCGCTCTCTACCTGAGGGAGCGCTCTCACTACAGAGACTACGGCTCCGGCAGCAGCTCGTACGGCACGTCGCTGTTCGGACACCCGCTGCTGCTCGGCGTGCCGCGCAGCAGCTGCAGCCAGGAGGCGCTCTACGACCTGTTCCTGCAGAGACTGGCGTGAGCAACACACACAGGAAACTCTTCTCTGTTCTTAACCAATCACAGTGAAGACCTTTGCTGCATGTTGACCTCAGTGGTAGAAATCCTAAAAGTTTTTCATTGTGATCCGTTGAGGGAATATTTATTTTACCGTGGTGTCTGTGTCTGTGTCTGTGTGTGTGTGTGTGTGTGTGTGTGTGTGTGTGTGTGTATCTGTGTGTGTGTGCACGTTGCTGCGTGTGTGCGTGTGCAGGCGCTATGTGCGACGTCCCGACCCTTCTGAGGAGTTGGAGGAAGAGGAAGAAGATGACGATGAAGAGGAGCTGTACAAGACTCAGACCAACGGCATCAGTGACGGTATCGACTTCAAGTCTGACCTCAATAATAATAATAATAATAATGATTCTGTCTGAACAGGAGACGTTTTAAAGAGAGTTTAAATAAACAGCGTTGAAATGTTTTAGATCTAAAGTAGAAACGAGTCCGAGCAGCAGAAACAAACTGAGTCACAGAAGCTTTTCTCTGTTCTTCAGTCTTAGAAGTTTTTTTCTAAATTAGTCTCATTATTCTAGAAATCAACACAGTGCTGTAAAAAACATTTCTGCTAAATCTTCATTAATAATACACATTAACGGGTGACATCCCTATGGGTGGATTCGTGGTTTTGACCTCCATCATAAAGAGTTTGACAGGACGTCGTCCGCATGTAAGATTATTAAACTGGAGGTCGGAGGTCGGCCACACAGATCAAATCTCTGTAGACTGAATATTTCTGTGTTGTTTCTCAGATGAGCAGCAGGAGGAAGCAGAGCGAGTCGAACCGTCTCAGGCTCAACTCTCTGAAGATGCTCCAGCAAACAGCCAATCAGACGCCACCGCTAAGGTGGACCCCCTCCCTGAACTCAACCACACGCAGCCCTCACAGGACCACAAGGAGGCCACCAACGGGTCAGGCAGCCAGACGGAGCTCCTCAACAGCGCCGAGGCCAACGCCGCCAACTGCACCAGTGATGAGAGTCTCTGTGGAAACCCGAGCAGCACCGCCGACGCCACCTCAGAATCGCCGGCAGATCAAACGCCACAGCCCGGTCAGACCGCAGAGGAGGAGAGAGAGGAGGACAAGCAGGAGGAGGCGTGTTCTCCCAGCCCGCTGACCATCGAACAGTCGACCAAGAGGAGGGCGTGTCCTAAGAGGAGGAAGAGTTTGTTCACCATCCAGGCGGTCAACTCCAACGGGACGACCGAGAGAGGGATGGGAGAGGGAGGGAGCGCCGTGTCCTTCAGCTGTAAGTCTGATCTCACACACACACACACACACACACACACACACACACACACACACACACACACACACACACACACACACACAGTCGTATAAATGTGATTAACACAACGTGAGGTCTCTCTGCAGCTCAGCCTTACGTGGCGATCGACTGGGACCCCGACATGAAGAAGAGATTCTACAATGAAAACGAAGCTGAGGTCAGTGTGAACGGATTAAAGGTTATGATTGACTTTTCCTTTTCTTTATCTCTCCTCCTTATTGACTCCTCTGTTTCTTTATCTCTCCTCCTTATTGACTCCTCTGTTTCTTTATCTCTCCTCCTTATTGACTCCTCTGTTTCTTTATCTCTCCTCCTTATTGACTCCTCTGTTTCTTTATCTCTCCTCCTGTGTAGAAGTACGACAAACACGCCAGTATGGAGGTTCCTCAGCAGCAGACGACCGTTCAGCTGCAGGAGTGTATCGAGCTGTTCACCACTGTGGAGACACTGGAGGAGGAGAACCCATGGTAACACACACACACACACACACACCAGCCTGATGATGAACATGTGAGGGAGGTGTACAAATGTTTTGACCATGTCCAGGTACTGTCCGGTGTGTAAGAAACACCAGTTGGCCACAAAGAAGCTCGACCTCTGGTCTCTGCCGGAGGTTCTCATCATTCACCTCAAGAGATTCTCATACACCAAGTTCACCAGAGAGAAGCTCGACAGCATCGTGGACTTTCCCCTCAGGTACAGACACACACACACACACAGAATACAATCTCTTTCTTCACCTTAAACCTGAAGCTTTTCTAAAACCAGTATTTCTGAGACATGAAATAAAAACATTTGATAGTTTAAACAGACCCTCGTCTTCTTCTTCCTCTCGAACACGTCTCTTACAGACGAGTCTTGGTCTAAATCTTCTTCATCCTTGTTTTCATCAGTAACATTCTGGTGCAATCTGCTTTAATATCGATCCCCACGTTTTAGCCGTCGTCTGAATGATACTTGTTTACAGGCAAAGAGCGCTAACAAACAAACTACATGTCCCACAATGCCAATCACCTTTCCCACGAGGATCCGCGAATCATGATGTGTATCATCAGTCACATGATCTGAAAGCGATGACATCACTGAAAACGCGCACACGTCTCCTCCGGCTCTAAAAGGATCTTCCTGATTGGTTCTTATCAGTCATGTGATGTCACTGTTTCAGGGACCTGGACTTCTCCAGCTGCCTCCTGAGGAAAAAGCTGTCCAATGGGGAGCCTCGGAGCTGCTATGACCTCATCGCTGTGTCCAATCACTATGGAGGACTCAGAGATGGACATTGTGAGGCCCTTTATTTATATATATATGTACATTATATATTGTTAACACATACATGACTGTTGGTATGATACCAGTTTGTGTTAATAACATATGATATAAACATTTAATTATTTTTAAAACCAGTTTATCGTCTCGAGCCTCAGATCAGGTCGTGTTGAACCTTTCGATTTTCCATATTCCAGACACCAGCTACGCCAAGAACAAGGACAACGGGCAGTGGTATTACTTTGACGACAGCAAGGTGACGTACGCCAGAGAGCCCCAGATCGTGGTCAGTATCCTGCACATGATGTTTGAATCCACCATTTCAAATAATCTGTAGATTGTTTCACTGAATGTGTTTCTGGGCTGTGTGAGAGTTCTCCAGACGGCCTCCGGAGGTCGAGTCTGGAAACCGCTTTAGTACGATGAGATGTCAAAAAGCACGACTTCCAAACGTGCGACGTCCGCTCAGTGACGTTTGTTCTCCTCCCACAGACCAACGCTGCCTACGTCTTGTTTTACCACCGACAAGATAAAATCAGAAAACCCACTCTGCCCCCTCCCAACACAAGCCCCGCCTCCTCCACTCCCCAGCCCGCCAACGAAACCATCACTTCCTGTAAGGACGACAGCGCCGAGCTGGGCGCTTCCTCCTACGTCACTATGGAAACAGACTAAACAAAAGATTTAGTTTAATTCTTCTTTCTGGTAATTAGTTATTTTTTTCACTTCATCAGATCAGTGGGCCTCTTCTCTGTTTTCTCATTCATCGAAACTTGAACTTGATTTGACTCTGACCTGATTACCTTTAATCCACATTAAATATCTGTTGGCTCATTATTAATATTATATTAATTCAACAAAGAAAAAAACTTTGATCCAATAGTAATTTAATTTTAAAGTAATATTAGATTTTATTAAAAGGCTTTTAAATGTCAAGGTTCAGTTTTACACTTTTACTACATTAAGTATTAAACTTCCACAAATGCCAGACACTGTATTTAACGATTGTTTAGTTAATTAAATATTTATTGATCAAAAGACGGATTCGGTTGAACATTTTTTAGTGAAATATTTTCTCCAATTTTAACACGTAGAGTTTCCATTTCATCTTTATTATTTAGAAATCTTCAAATTAAAGTCTGTCGCAGAGTGAAGACAGTTTGTCTGAGGTTTTACTGTTCAACTGAATTCAATAGAAACCATTACAGTGGAGCAGAGTGATGGATTATGGGTAATCAGCAGTGTTTATAATAGATTTAATACAAAGCTGCCAGGGATAATAAGTCTTTCTTTGTATATTATGAAAGTTTCTTTCCTTTATTTATTTTTAATTGACTAAATTCAGCTGTAACATGACTAGTTTTATTTTTCCTCAATGATTTTATCGATCGACTGGTGCAGGACATTAAGATGCTTATTTTTTTGTATTTATAGATAAAAATTTGTATCCAGACAGAATGACAGGTTAACTTTTCCTTTCCAGTCTGAGCAGAGAGACGGACGCAGGTAAAGTTTTCTCTCTGGTCAGTGAGCGCTTCATTTCTCTGAACCTGCTGTGTACAGTATTTTTGTATTGTAAGAAATGTATTATTATCATTCCTGGGTGGAGCAGGAGGGAGACTTTGGGCGATTTCTTTCTTTGGTCAATTGAGATGAAAATATTTTATTGTACTTGATTGTTTTGATATGAATAAAAGGGTTATTATCACGATGAGACGAGTGACGCTGTACTTTGAGTCTTGGTAAATTCCCTGTAGCCTCGTCAAGTCAAACTCAGTTAAAACCTATTTTCTTCCACCTCGTGCACAAACGTGTTGATAAATCCCGACATCACTAAAACAGCATCATCGACCTTCTCACCAGGTTTCATGGAAAAGTCCTGAAGTTCTGCACAACACAGACGAGAGAAATCCAGTGAGTTGAGATGGCACCTTTATTTAACTTCACTTCAAAGTCACTGTGGTAGAAACGTACACGCATAATAGTTCTGCAGAATGAAAACAGCAACGCCTGCTGTCGTTAGAAGATCTTCTGCTCGTCTGGAAACGTCCGTCATCTTTAAACGCTGCGTCAGATCCGACCAACGTCTTCCTGAGAGGATTCCTCCGATTGAACCGCTTCACTGACACAAACCGCTCGTCTGGAACATTTGTTCTAAAACCTGCTTGTTCAGCGACGAGTGGATTTAAAAAAAACGTTCTATTCTGGAACACTGAAAACACAACGTGACAACATGTGAAAAGGAAACATTTGATGTTTGCGGTCGTGACGACTAATTCAGACATTTGTTTATTTAAATCTAGAGTTTGTCGACCGTGTTCCAGAAAAGAAGCAGTTTTTACCCGTCTCCTGACAGTTCGACAAACGCTCACACGTCCTCGTCGTCCTAGAACATGGTCGACTTGACGTCCTGGCTGAAGAAAGTTCCGAAGTTGAGGTCTCGGGACATCAGCTCGTCTTCAACGTTCTCTAGCGCCCACTTGTGTTCAATGATCTCCAGCGCCTCCCACTCGCTCTGAGGGGAACAGACAGAGGCTCATCAACACAA
The DNA here is from genome assembly GCF_009819705.1 of Hippoglossus hippoglossus. NCBI lineage: Eukaryota > Metazoa > Chordata > Actinopteri > Pleuronectiformes > Pleuronectidae > Hippoglossus > Hippoglossus hippoglossus. The sequence continues at coordinate 27,176,094 of NC_047157.1, forward strand.
GTCAATAGATGTGGAGATGAACAGTTCAGGAAGAGTTTCTGTTTCACATCATCTACAATTCACTTGAGATTCAGGCTTCATCCATACAACCACGTGTTCATTTAACAAATAGCAAACTGAAACGTGGTTGTATGAATGAAGCCTTAGTTTGAATATTCAGGTTAGAGATGAAGACTCGGATCTGATGACTTATGTCAAAGTAACGTGAATGAAAAGAAAAAGATCTCCACTTTTGTTAAATCTCTAGTATAATTTGTGGAAATTCTCACCTTCTTCCATGAAGCTGTTTTCTGTGATCAAACTAATAAAATGAACTTTCACCTTTCAACTGTCATTTCTCACCTTAAAAGCCTTGTTGGGGTCGGGGGGCATCGCCATGGCAGCGCCCGTCATCTGGTCCTGCATGACCCGCGACTGGTCGGCAGCTGAGAGACATTTCACATGAGAAACACTAACACACAGAATGTCTGGAAACGATCCAGCTTCAGTTTTTCATCTGTTCGTTCACAGAAACCTGAGATCGAACAGGAAACACCTCCACTACTTAACAGCTGCAGGTCAAAGGTCAGACTCACCGTTGTCCTGTCCCAGAATGAGGCTGTACATGCTCCTCAGTCCAAACACGTTGAGGAAATACCAGGAGGCCGAACTCACCCTGCGTCATCACAAGAGGGACAGCGTGAAACTATTTATTTAAACTCAGCCGCCTGACGAGTCAACTTTCCGTAATTTGAGCAGCTTTTATTTGAAAATATTTAAGATCTTGTGTCAGATCACATGTCAAACATTAAAATCAAGATTTCAACAGATTCAGTGATAATGAAAATAATGTCTGTTGATCATTATGGTCTGTTCGAGGTGTTGTATCTTTACCAGGAGGCGTCGAGCGACAGCAGGTCGATTCCTCTCTGTAACATCGGCTTGAACCTCAGAGTCATAGGAAACGGCACCTTGGCTGAAACACGACGACACAAACCAACACTTGAGATGTTTGTTCCCCACAAATACACAATAAAGTTCATTTACAAGAAAAAACAACAATTATTCATCAACATCACGAGATGAGACCAAAAACACTAATTACTATGAGAACAAGGTTCATTTAAAACAGGACGGGCTCCAGCACCGATTCAGCATTTCTCCCACAGAAGTTCAGTGAAGAAGAGAATTCTTCTCTTCGGTGGTTTCTCTCTTTACTGGAAGATTGTTTTTCATTTCCATATAAAAAAAAAATCCCAGTAGCAGAAGTTGAAAGTCTCCTGTCCCATGGATCAAGCTCCAAAAACATGAATGTGATAACTACAAACACAAAGGTGGTGTTGTATGTCTAATTCAACCAGTTTCTGTCTATATTAGTTTATTTATTTAAGATTCATATGAGGTCACTGTGACCTCTGACCTCTGAAATCCTATCTGTTCATCTTTGAGTGAGAACTGAACAGGACAGACAGAACCACGAGGTCTTCGTCCACTGGGCGTCACTGTGCCGCGACGCTGATGACAGAACTCACTTATGACGAATCCAGAGAAAGCCCAGTTTATCCATCCACCAATCACAATCATGGGCAGGACGTTGGTCAGGTTTCCCTTCATCATGTCCGTCAACATGCTGGTGTCTGAAACACAGATCATGTCCAGAAGCTGAGTCCAACACAAACCACAACAACCAAACTTTGTCTATAAAGGATTTATTTAAATTGATACCATGTAGCATCTTTGTAAAGAAGGATTTGAAAATGTAAATGAAAGTTGTCAGGACATAAAACCCACAGTTTAACTTGTTTAACCTGAAACCAGCAGCTTGGTTACAGAGAGTCTGATGTGTGAGTGTGAACGAGGAGAAAGTTTCCTCCTTCTCTCCCTGAACGTCTGTTCTCTGTGACTCTGGTGAGTGGGTTCCATCTCCTGTGAGAAGAACTGACTGAGAGTCAGCTTCAACTGTCACAACCAGCTGCAGCTGAAGAGTGAAGCTGAACTGAGATCAGTTAAAAACACTCTGAAGTTATTAAAAACCAGAGTTTATCTCCAATATTCAGCAGGAAACTGTTAAAACATGAAGAATCCTGAACAGATTTGGTGGATTTGTTACAGCAGCAGCTCTTCAGGGTCAGGAAGCAGAGGATCATGGGTAATATCCAGCATTCAGTTGTGACAACACAGTCAGAGCTCAACACTTTGACAGACTTTGTTTTTCCTACACACAAACAGACACACACCTGTCATGGGGTTCTTGGGGACGACCTTCCTCTTGACCGTCTTGAAGAATCCCGTCTCTGCGTCGTTGAAATAATGTTTCCTCATCGCGAAAGACTGAAACCGTGAAAACACAGCGAGGTTCAACATGTTCACAGCAACTCGACACGTTTCCTCCTTCAGGGTTTAATGTAAATGTGTCTTATTCATAACAGAGATCATCTCATGTGTTATTGGTTCAAAATGAACAACATCACTACAGACAACTTAGAAGTAACAAATGAAACCCAACGACTTTAGTAAAGTTTGTTTTCAAACGTCCGACTTGATCCAATCACTGAATCACAGAACTTTGAGGAACTCCTCCTCCGTCACAAGACGACGCTCGTAGCTGGATAAGAGAATCCAGAGAATCCAGAGACCGGTCGGAGCTTCGTGGTTCAGTGAAGACCACAACAAAAAGATATCCTGGATCTGTTGAACTTCAAGGAACAATCCCCTGGACCATAATAATCAATCTTAAATTCCATCACATTCCCAGACTCTGAATCCCAGTCAGTGACTGGGTGTGGGGGGGGGGGGGGGTTTACCTGTCGGGGGATGTACCTTCCATTCTCTCGGAGGATGCGGCTGCGCAGGAGCACCTGACTGCGCAGACACACAATCAGATTAGTGATCACAAACACAGGCTGTGTTCACACAATCAGCTCAACGTTAACAAACTGAACACAGACTCAAGGTCCTCAGGCCTCACCTGTCGGACACCTGCTCCAGGTCCACCTTCTTGTCGCTGTGGAGAAGCTGGGTGACGTAGTGACGGATGATCCCGACGAAGAAGGTGATGAAGACGATGGGCAGGACGACCCAAAGACGAATACTGGAGTCCAATAAGAGCTCTGGACTCGCCATCGCTCTGTTGAACCGGACACAAGAAGACAGACGAGGGGACGATCTGTCGGAGGACAAGGTTCCACACGTCACAAACAATCGACACAAGATCTGTGACAAACTCAAATAGAACCTGCATACATCAAGATAGAGAACTCATATACAGTAACTACACACACATGTGCATTAACTACACACACACACACGTGCATTAACTACACACACATGTGCATTAACTACACACACACACATGTGCATTAACTACACACACACACATGTGCATTAACTACACACACTACTTCATTCGCAACGACTGTCAAACTGCACCTTTGAACGTTTAAAGCTTTAGTTTTGTATTTGACATGTTGTCTTCCTGTCCAACCCCGTCACTGAACTCGGACCCGGAGTCAACAGCACGTGACAAATTAAACTGGAATCTGAAAACTTCCGCCACTGAAACAACACAAAGTTAAACTGTCCACAAAGATCAACACACTGAGTCCAGCTGGGACCCAGAGACACGTGGAAACAAACCAGCAACAGGCCTGAGAGCAGGGAGCAGCTAGCAGCTAACAGCTAACAGCTAGCAGCTAACAGCTAACAGCTAACACCACAGCTGTAGCTCCAGTCAGCTCTTCCGGAGCTAACGAGCGGAGCTAACGAGCGGAGCTAACCCGCAGACACTGACCTTCTGACCCCGGACCAGTGAGGACTCGTCGGCTACCAGCTGACGTTAGCGTTAGCAAACAGCTACCATTAGCAAAGTTAGCTCCTGAAGCCGCTTCCTGTTTCGCTGTGAATCGTTTCTACAAACATTCAGCCGCTTTGATTCAAACTCTTTGATCTGAAGCTGAAATGAACCTTTGATCATCGCTCACCACATTTATCAGCTGTGACTGTAACAGACACGTTTCCTGCGTGAGAAGACACGAAGAAGAGAGAACTTCCGGTTCAAGCAGGAACACACAACACCTGCAAAATAATTTTTCTTCACAGATCTTAACAATGTGTCAAAAACACTTTTAGAGAATAATAACTTTTAACTGTGTTTGTTTTACAGCTTTATTTCATTGTTTTTATTATTATGTAGCTTTTAACCCGGCATTAGTTTATAGTTTTATTGTGGATCCTGATCGTGGACTGTGATCACAACAAGACTTCTTCATACACAACATGTCTCCTCACATCTTCTACCATCAGGAACTCCTCAGTTCCTCTGCTCCTTCATCTCCATCATCATGTATAAACACTTTAAACATGATGTTACAAACTGGTTCTTCTCATCAGTGTTGCAAATATTGTTATTCGTGGCCTTTGAGACAAAGTGTGATTTGTGAATATGGGCAGTACAAATCAAATTTGATTGATTGATTGTCAATGCAACTGAAGGTTTGTTATCTAGCTCAACCAGTTAGCTAACCATGCTACATGCCAATATTGCAAGTTCTGTTCATTAAATAGTTGCTTTACCTCAACACTCGATTTATGATGTAAAAAATATTTCATTGAGATTTAGTGTATTTTCTCATTTTGGACACGGATATATGAGATGATGTCATTGTAAATCTCACGCTCAGACAAATTAAAGAAAGTAAATAAATGTTTCATATAAACTTGTGATCAGTGCGAAGCTTCTTTATTTCACTGTGTTGTTTCTGAAGCTCTGCACCGATCACGTTACGTTGTGTTTTACTCTGAAAGCTGAGGCTGGTTGTTTTCTTCTGGAAGGAGGTCATGTGACAGGAGCCTGACGAATCAGTGAAGGCTACGTCATCGTTTCCGAACATCTCAGTTTCTGCTGGTCCAGAATAAAACGCAGACCCAGAGTTTTCTAACTGAAACGCGACCAGCAGCGTTCACACACTTCTCTGCGTTAGCGGCTCTGAGCCTCCGGAGCCGTGTGGACGCCAGACGGATCTGGACGTGATGTGCTTTCAAACTAAAACGCACACGTGTGGATGTAGCTTCCGTGCACGTGGTGCGATTGTGTGAAACCTCTGAAACAAAACAGGACACATCTTTCCATCAACATGAACAGATTTTATATCTTTAGAGCAATAAATATTTCCACTTTTTCCATATCTCTGCAATTTCAAAAACAAAGTACAAGTAATATATATTTATATACACAGCTAAAATTTCCATACATAGTTTTTAAAATAATGTGGTCTCTGTTGACACATATTTGACACTGTACTCATACAATTTTACAAGGACTATTCCAGTCTCTCTTTGCTCTACATTATAAACAAGAAATATTTTTTACTCCATAAAGCGGTCCATTGTTTCGTTACATACAACGAAGACCCCCGGTCCATGCCCTTATAGATACACACAAAACGGACTGCGTTTACACAGGAGCATTTTAAACTTCATCTGAATCAGATCTGATGTGCTTCATTTTTTTGAAAGTTCCCTGTTTTGCGTGCAGCTGTCCAATCAGATCTGTTTGTTTGATATTAAAAATCTTCTGTTCCTGGTGGAAACGCAGCCGGAGACAAACCGCCTGCTGCTGAGCAAAGCGAGTACTCGCATTATTTTTCATTTAACAATGGTTATGTACATTCATGTTTATAATACAATTTCATTCAGTGCAGATACTGTAATAAATACCACATGCAAACTGATAGTGGAGAGCAGACCGGGCAGAGAAAACGTATTTAAACTGAGTATTCAAAGAACCATAACTAGGTTTGTGCATGTTCTTACACTACATGTACTTTATATTACTTCTGTGAAAAAGTATTTTTCATGAAAACCTGCTTGCAGATAGATAATCCATCACACAGATATTACATTGGACCATTTGAGTTGAGTTGGTTGTTGGATTCCACAGATGTTGGATTCTACTCCAGAATGTAAAGTGCACACATGCATTTATTTTGCAATGAAATGTTTTTTATTCTGCAACCTGATGTTAAATTTCACATCCAACTAGAATAGCAAAGACCAAAGAATCCTGCACGTGTCTATTGTTGTCTGATAATCTTCACCAAACTCATAGATCTCTACAACAAATAAGATTTATTTCATCAATATCCTCAATATCCCAAAAAAACTGTCATGAGAAATTAACGAAATATCGACAGATGCCTGGATAATGTTATAAAAAGTGGAAAAGCTGATTCAAATTTAACACGTTGATTCCTCCACCAAGTTTGTTTCTTTAAACGTAAAACTTCTGATAAACAATCAAACCAGCCAACAGACGGACGGCGGTGGAGACAGAACGTCTCCACCAGGCAGCCGATGGCTCAATGATCTGCTCCAGCCTCAGACTACGAGGGCTTAGTAATATTATTAAATATTATTAGTTTCATAAATTATTAAAACACAAAAAGTTGCAACACTGGCTGCTTGAGCCCCATACATGTTGATAGTGATGGGAAATCTATCTGCAGCAGGAGTCAAGTCCCCTCAAGTAGATTTGAGTTTTTAGAGATTGACACTAAATTCAAAGCCAAAGGAAAAGAAATGTAAAAACTGCAGATCTGGCAGTCGGGTCCAGTACAAGTGGTTTGTTAAGGTAACAACATGCAGAAACCTAGGAATGGAACTTTAAAATGGGAACTCCAATGTGTTAGACTCCGGTCAAACATGCAGTGAAACAGTGTGAAATGTTGAGTGATCCCATGCGAGGTAGGTTTGATCCAATGCTCCTCGAGAACTCTGCTAATCATGTTGGTCTGGATTAGTTGACTTTAAGGCCTCTGCAAAGAGGCAGCGTTTCTGTAGGTCGCTGCAGATACATGACAGGGACCCGACGGCCCAGAATTCCTAGCAGCTCATCTGGTACTGTTTATGTGAATTGTAGCAGACATGTTAAAAAGTTGGTGAGAGGCTTCGCTGAGGCTTCGGGATGATGTGCAGACGTGTTCACGGGAGCAAACAGGGAGTGAGTGGAAGTAATTATCACAGTCTGTATTAAACATGTCAGAAGAAGTTGAATGTTAGTCACAGAAAGTTCTTGGTTTAGTTGTAAACATATTAAAAATTAAAAAGATTTTAGTACAGTTACAAAATGCCCAAATCAGGAGAAGAAAATAAATCAATCATCTCACACTCGTAAGCACATGACAAAAGAAAAAAATGCTAAAAATACAAAACAGCCCAAGGAGTACGTAATGTTAGTAGAAGCTTGTCACACAACAATATTGATAATATCAGTAGCACACTCTAAAAAGTCAAAAGGGTTCTTCAGATTGAAAACAACAGGGAACCCAGGATGGTTCCTTGAGGAACTCCGTCAACTGATTTTAAATTAAAATTATAATATAATAATCCAAAATGTTATTCTCACCAAGTCACAAAAATAAAGGGCTTCTGGAAAAAAAATCATTGTAGGGATTTTGTGTAGTTTTTCTCCGATGCTGAACGAGCCTGAAGAACCCTGATGAACTTGTGGTTTTTAGAGCGCACGTTTTGTTAATTCAAGCAATTCTGAACCTGTCACAGATTGATGCTGTTGGCCCCACTGAAAATAGAACACACTGTACAGTTAATATCTACAGTTGCCGCATTCACATCATCACTGGGAAACTAGATTTGTGTCGTTGATGTTTGAAGTCAGAGCATCAGAGAAATATCCCATCATCCCCCAGTTCAACATCGGTGAATATTCATTTGTGGCCGACAGAACCGGCCGGTGTGACAGGAGAGTAATCAGCACCGACCGGCTTTCTACCTGACATCACGGGCTTCCTGCCCTGAGATCAGGGTCATCTGGACTTAGCAGAAAAAAGAGAAAATACACTTCAATACTGGCGTCTTAACTTAAAGTGCAAAAATAACGTGTAATAATGAGTTTCTTCAAGAATAATTCTCTTGTGACGATGAAACATGTTCCGCACTTTACGTCTGTGACATGTCGAGTCCTTCACGATGGATTTAGGTCCAGTTTTCAGGTTCTTTTGTGTCGGATGAGCTCAGTCAGATTAACACAATGCAGTCAATGGCTGATATCTATTGTTGTGAAATGATACAATCAATCAATATATCATTGATTTAGATGATGAATTGTCTTTGAACATCAATGTAGTCTTTCTTTTTTAGCATCCCTCTGCATGAAGGCACCTTTATCTCCATTTTGCAACACAACAACAAGTAGTGGATGTGGGATTAAACTTAGTTTTTTTGTCCTGTTGAGAGAAACTAACAAACCTCAGACTGGGTTGGATATTATTATTATTTTTTATGAGCTGAATGCTGGTAAAGGTTTGATGAAATAAGGTTGGAAACGTTTTTATGAACCTACATCAATACATTTTTGTGTAATTGCAAAGGTTTAACATGTTGGGAAGTTTATAGTACAATATTAATGTATCAAGTATTTATTCTGGGTAGTTACACTGTGACATTTTAACCGTCACCTTGGAATAACAACATTGAAACAATATATCTGAAAAGTACAAAAACATAATATATTGTTTCGAGTTTAGAATAATTGATATATTAGCTGAGATTTGGTGTTTGTAGAAAATGCTTTGTGAGTTTCGCCGCCTGTTGATCTTCGTGATGTTTCTCTCTCTCTCTTTTTTTACCGTGCAGGTCACACAGTTCACATTTTCCAAACATTATAATTTCCCACCCAGTTAAATTAATGTTTCCAGTGTAGGTAGAGTTACAGTAGAGGAAGATCATGTTTAATTTACCCTGAAATCACATTTGTATGACTTTAAGACTGGGTGTCTTCGTTTAGGTCCTCATCACAGGCAGTCAAACAAAAGACTCTGTTTCCCAGACTGCACCCTGTTTTAGCATAATCTCCGTCCCTGGCAACATGGAGGGTCACAAACAACATGGAGCATCAATCACAGCTGACATATTTATAATTTCTGACAAATTCAAGCTTATACTTTCATATAACTAGGATACTAAGTAATAAGGGGCGACATTCACTGATTTAGTACAAATTATTAAATAAATCTCCCTTTACAAGTTATTGAAAAAATTACTAGGTCAAATGTCAACATCCCCATTTTAAAGTCCCAATCGAAAAAACAACAGTATAGCGCCCCCTGTTGAAACCCTGTAATCCACAAACACTAAAGGCTTTTCGTCATTTTTGCAAAACAAAAGGTAAAAAGGCGTCTGCAGTTTTGTTGTGATGGCTTTTTGAAAGTTTAAAAAAAGTTTATTGTCCACGTAGAAAGTAAAGTCCTCAGTAACCTTCACTGTCTCGACCAAATTAAAGCTGGACTGTGGCTTTAAATGACGACAAATCCCGCCCCCTGCATAAAGGATTGAAACCATAGACGCACTGACACTCAGTAGATATTGCACAGGTCATGCATCCCTGTCTAAGACACAGAAACGGCACCAGATTAATGCAAAGCACTTCAGCTCCTCAGCAACACCTCATGGCTTCTTCATACGTCAACGACCAAAACAACAAGTGCTTTTTGTGCCAAAAACAAAATGGTGCAAGACTAGTTTTTTTTTTTTTTTTTTTGGACACTAACAAAAGGACTTGTCTCGTTCTCAGGTTTCTCAAAAACCCAGAACCGTCTCTTCAGACACGGTACGTGGTGTTAGCATCGAGCGCTAACCGTGTTGAATTCTCAGGCACTGTTCCCTTCACATCTGGTCCCTGAACCGTTTGTCCACTACAGCGACTCACAAATTCGAACTCACAATATGACACGTCCTCTGTAGATGAAAAACTACAAACATGGCTGCTCCGGTCCCCGGCCACCTCAGAAGGACACCGCTGGGGGAAGATGAGACGTTGCAGGACGGCGTGGGATTTTTCTTCAGATTCGTGTGGCGTACGTTCTTGGCGGCGGTTCCTCCCTCTCCTGCTCCTTCTCAGAACCGACCCCCGGTTGCAGCGCGGGCAGGACAAAGTTACCCAGCAGACATCTCTCAGCGAGAGTCTTTCTACCTGCGGGGGAAGTGGATGTGTAAATAACACAGGCTGAGTAATTTCCTCTTCCCCGCTCTCCATCTCACCAGGTGGCCATTTTTATGCACCTGCACTTGCCCTCCTCCCTCTCCTCCTCCTCTCCTCCTCCCTCTCCTGCTCCTTCTCAGAACCGACCCCCGGACGCTCACAGCAGGGTGGCTGACCACCGTCCTTGGCTTCTGCCTTCTCAGACGACCGTGCTGATCCGGCTGACAGGTTTCGATTTGGGTCCCCCCCCTTGCCCTCCACCCACCCCTGGGTGCGGGGAGAGTGGTGCTGTTGAAGGGGGAGGCAAGGGGGAGTGCGGAGGGGGAGGCGGGATAGAGGAGAGGGGCGGATACTGAGGAGCGTAGGGCTGAGGAGGCGTTTGGCTGACGAGGCGTGCCGAGGGTGTCTGGGGTGGTGGGGGGGAGAAGATGAAGTGGGTGGAGGGGGAGACGGAGGGGGAGGGGCTGAGGGGGGAGTGTGCGTGCGCGGCGTGGTTGTGAGAGTGTGTGTGAGCGTGGGGGTGGGGCTGAGAGTGCGAGATGGTTAGCGGGAGTTTGGCACCTCCACCCGGTCGTCCCGCCGCGGGGTGCGAGTGGTAGAGTCCGTGTGGGGTAGTAGGGGTTAAGGGGGAGTGTGGGGACAGCGGAGGGGGCGTGGTGAAGCCTGAAGCCAGGTTGTAGCGTGGGTGCTGGGCGGGGCCATGTTGCATCCTCTGATGCTGCTGGGTATGAGAGGGAACGCAGCCGGATGGGCCCTGACGCCGGGGTGCGGAGAACCTGTGCGAGAGGGGGTGGTGCTGGGGAACGCTCTGCATGTGGTAGCGGTGATGATGGTGGTAGGGTGGGGGTGGCGTTTGCTGCTGCTGGTGCCCAGTAACACTGACTCCTCCTCCTCCACTGTTGCCGTGGCAATACTGGGCATGCAAAGCCTGGAGCTTGGACGGTCCCATACCTCCTCCCCCTCCAACTCCTCCCGAGTCCGACGGACCGAGGTTGGGCGATGGGGAGGGGCCTGGGGAAGGGGAGGATGGGTGGACGATGGGAGGCGCGGGGGCGGGGTAGTGGGGGGGTGATGATATCATCAGGGGACTCGGAGGACCCTGAGGAGTTGGTGACATCATTGTCAGGGGACCAGGAACCTTGCCTCTGCGGCTGCCGAAGAAGTTCCCCAGCAGGCCGCCGCCAGTCGGGCCCCCCCCCACCCGCCATCCCTCCTCCGCCCCCAGCCCCTCCCCCGCTCACGAGTGGGGAGGTGGTGACCCCTCCCTGGTTGTGACAGAGCCCCGGCCCACCCCCCACCCCTGTACCGGGGCTCTGAGTTGGGCGGTGTGGCCGGTAGGCTGCTGGAGAAGAAGGGACCATCATGGGGCAGTAAGACAGACCTCCAGTAGGCAGGGGGCGCTGCTGGTGCGGCCGAGGGCTGCTAATAATGGAACCCTGGGAGGCGGAGGAGGGAGAAAAGAACATAAGAAGAAGGAAATGTAAGAATTAAATACAGAACCTGAAACTGTTGATGTCACATGACATTAACAGAAATCAATGACGATTGTTTTACTGGTAGAAAATTGTTAATCAAACGTCCACTTTGCTGTGAAAGTGTAAAAAGTGTTAAAGAGTTAACTTGCAGAAACATACAGGTAAAGAAGAATCATGAAGTTCAGACAAAAGACAACACAGGAAAACATCTGTGGACGTCCTGGTGGTCCAGAGGTTCAGATGCACATCTGGAACATTGATTATTTTTCTGTTTGTATCATAAACTGTGAATAAAGATGGACGACACTTCCTCCCATTATACAGAAATTAAACTAAAATATCTTATTTACGAATGCTGCCATCTTGTGGTGATGACGTCATGCGCAGTGATTTCTGTGCAGTAGTGATCGTGGGGTGAAGCCAGCCACCAGGGGGCGAACAAGATGTTTTGGCTTCACTATTGGGTTTGTCCAAAAGTCGTCTTTCTTCATTTACAGTTTATGCTTCATATCAACGCTCAACTACCCAGTGAAGGTGAAATGTGTTTTCATTGGCTGATTGAACTTGTGGCGTGTTTGGTAACATGCAGCCGGGACGAACACGTGTGTGACTGATGACACGTCACGTTTTCACAAACACAAACATGCAGTTAGCTGCGTGTGTGACATCGCGCATGCTTTCAGCCCCGCCCCCTGCCGCACTTACTTCAATGGTACTGTCCAATGATCCCACACTGTTCCTACGACCTCGCTTCCCTGTTACCCAATCAGAATGAGGCAGGGTTACAATGTGTTCACCAAACACTGACTGTGTTTTATTATTATGTCATGATGTGCGAGTCGTAAACAGGCTCACGAGACGCAATCATTCACAAAAATAAAAATAAATAAACCAGATAAGCAGCATCAATAACAAAAACTAAACAATTTTTTTGTTTTTTACAATGTTTTTACAAAAGTTTGAAACAAATTGTTATCGTTGTCTGACACTGGTGAGATGTGAACCTTCACGTTTACTCCAACCAAACTTCAATGTTACTATGATATTATATATATAATATTATATGAATATTATCTGTAAATTCATTTATTTATAAAGCTGAAAATCCTCAAATTTAAGAAGCTGGAACAATAATTGTGCTTTTCTTTAAAAATATCTTTGTCAAATTTAATTATTTGCCAATAAATGTTCAATCATTTGACATAAATTAATCAACAACTTGTTTCAACTAATGTATAGAAAACCTTCAACTTGTAAAGTAAATAAAAGTTTTAAACGAATGGAAAAGTTCAAGTTCAGTATATCTTCAAATATTTAGTGGCAGGAATAGTATCTCAAATTTGTAATAATTACAGTATGAGAATATGTACTTTGTTACATTCCACAGAACAGATTAAACACATGTATTTATGTTTTTATGTATATATATGTTCTAGCTGAACATTAAAATGATTTACATTCCCTGCGTGTGAATTAATAATAAAAAGTCAGTAATATTCTATCAATACTGCAGGTTTTTTCTGCTGGATATCACTGACTTCTTCTTCTTCTTCTTCTTCTTCTTCTTCTTCTTATTATTATTATTAAATAAATACCAGCAAACCCCCTATCGTTTTCTATTGTAGTTTCTGCAGCTGTCCAGTAGGTGGAGACGGAGCAGCACAGTATTACACTGTACTGAATTATGTTTTAGATTTCATCTCGTTTCATCAGTTGTTTAAGACAAAGATGTAACTTTGTTCTGAGTCTTAATAAAAAGCTGCAGCAGTAAAACGTCCTCACCTGTTTCTGAGAGGTCTCTCAACGATGAGCTGAGTGCCGTGCGTTTCAGTCCGTCCACAGAGGCGTACGTGTCGTCGAGGCTCGGCCTACCCAGGGTGCCATTGAGCACCTCACCCTTTACGGGCCCCCCACCGGTGTTGGCCCCGCCACCCACTGCTCCGCCCGTCAACATGCCGGGACGCATCACACCTTTCTGCTTCTCGAGCTCGGCTGAAGGGGGAGATGGCGAAAAGAGAGACAAACATCAACATGGTCGTCCATGACCAAAAAACATTTAGTAAAATTGACCATGATGATCGTTAACAGACGCTACAACTGACGGTTCGTTCAGGTTCAGACTGAACACGAAGCGTAAATCATGTGAGTTCGGTCACTGGAGAAGGAAGCTATGCTTAGTGCTAACTTCTGTTGTTATGTCCAAAAATTGATTTACTGTGAGTGAGTGGGGGGGGGTGAGGAGCTTCTAACACGGGACACAAACATGAAGAAACTAAAACAAAGATCTCTGGTGAAGAAGTGCTGACACACACGATGAAGACACAGACGAAGATGTGAAGAGAGTTTGTGGTGATCAGAGCTGACGACGGTGTCAGGTGATGTCAACACGATCACATGACCTCTGCAGCAGAGGTAACACGTCACTTCCTGTCTCTGTCTGCTGCACCCGGCTGCCCCCCCTCACCTGAACCAGGAGGAGGATCTGCAGGTCATGTTTTGCCTCCGTGTCTGATTCTGGGTGACGTCAACACTGAATCTCATGTTTTCACAACACAGTGTCCTGCAAACGTTTCTCTCACGTTGAAACATTTTCACCTTTGTGGCGCTTCTCATCTTTGCCAGTTGTGACTAAATACAACTGCTACTGCCTCTGGTACTGACACTGTGTATTAGTACTGCTTCCACCTCTCCTACTGTTACTACATCCCTTCTACCACAGTGAGGAGGACACTCACACTCCACCCTGTACTTCTCCATGTCCTGCACCTCTGCGATGCTCTCTCGGAGGTCGGAGGTGAAGCGAGCTCGGTCCTGCTGGCTCGGAGCTGTGAAGACGATCAGCACCTTCCTCTCTCCTCCGGGGTTCGCTGACGTCAGTCGGATGCCATGAGGGTAGTCTGAAAGACACACACACACACACACACACACACACCAGATGTTACACACTGTAGTTCTGAGCTGATTATCAGAGTTCTCTGTTTAAACGTCTCTATAGCTCTGGAGTTTGGAAGCCAGACGTGTCTGTGTGGATGTAGTGTAACTGCGGCTGAATGACGTCATATTGAGACACGTCCAGCAGCTATGAGGAGGTTTTATCTTCCTGTTCCACACAAACTTCAATCTGCACATTAAACTGAAAACCTGAGTTTATATCACAGATACATCAAACACACGTGCACATGTTTACTTTTGACCTTTTTGGGGACATTAAATGGGACAAAAGCTGTGTCCTCAATTTAGTGGACTGTAGTCATGGTCCCCAAATGTAGCCTATGACACAAACACTTTTCCTACCATCCTGCAACACACACACACACACACACACACACACACACACACACACACACACACACACACACACACACAAACATGTACATATACACTCACACACAGATACAAATAGGAGCATCCACCCACCCACCCACACACAAACACACACACACACACACAACAGACGTGCGACTGTGCTGATGAATCATATGGGACAATCTGTCCTGGTCACAGTCATCACCACAGTCTGCCAAGTCCCGTTTAGCTCCACCAGGAGAACCAGAACTGTCAACAACAACAACAACACAACACGCAACAACAAAAACACAACAACCAACTAACCGAACAACACAACAACCATCTAACTGAATAACACGACAACTAACTAACTGAATAACCCAACAACCACCTAACTGAATAACACAACAACCAACTAACCGAACAACACAACAACCACCTAACTGAATAACACAACAACTAACTAACTGAATAACCCAACAACCACCTAACTGAATAACACAACAACCACCCAACTTAACAACACAACAACTAACTAACTGAATAACACAACAACCACCTAACTGAATAACACAACAACCACCCAACTTACCAACACAACAACCACCTAACTGAACAACACAACCACCAACTAACTGAACAACACAACAACCACCTAACTGAACAACACAACAACCACCTAACTGAACAACACAACCACCAACTAACTGAATAACACAACAACCACCTAACTGAATAACACAACAACCACCTAACTGAACAACACAACAACCACCTAACTGAACAACACAACAACCACCTAACTGAACAACACAACAAGCACCGCTGCAGCTTCCTCTTCAGCTCACTGCTCCGTCAGGTCTGAGACGACCTCACAAACAGCTGAGTAATTTTGACCCTGTGATCTGACAGTGATTGACAGCAGCCGGACGTCAGTCAGAGTCGAGGCCGCTGAGAGAAAGTCGATGTAATGAGGTCAAAATATAGCTGGGCAATAAATATTAATAATTACTATTATATTTATATTAAATATAATATATTTTACTGACAGTGATCATCCATCCTCACGTATCGTCCATCCTCTCATATCGTACATCCTCACGTATCGTACATCCTCACGTATCGTACATCCTCACGTATCGTACATCCTCACGTATCGTACATCCTCACGTATCGTACATCCTCACGTATCGTACATCCTCTCGTATCGTACATCCTCTCATATCGTACATCCTCACGTATCGTACATCCTCACGTATCGTACATCCTCTCGTATCGTACATCCTCTCGTATCGTACATCCTCACGTATCGTACATCCTCTCATATCGTACATCCTCTCATATCGTACATCCTCATGTATCGTACATCCTCTCATATCGTACATCCTCATGTATCTTACATCCTCTCATATCGTACATCCTCTCATATCGTACATCCTCTCATATCGTACATCCTCTCGTATCTTACATCCTCATGTATCTTACATCCTCTCATATCGTACATCCTCTCATATCGTACATCCTCTCATATCGTACATCCTCTCATATCGTACATCCTCACGTATCGTACATCCTCTCATATCGTACATCCTCTCATATCGTACATCCTCTCATATCGTACATCCTCATGTATCGTACATCCTCACGTATAGTACATCCTCACGTATCGTACATCCTCACGTATCGTACATCCTCTCGTATCGTACATCCTCTCGTATCGTACATCCTCTCGTATCGTACATCCTCTCATATCGTACATCCTCTCGTATCGTACATCCTCTCGTATCGTACATCCTCTCGTATCGTACATCCTCTCATATCGTACATCCTCACGTATAGTACATCCTCTCATATCGTACATCCTCTCATATCGTACATCCTCTCATATCGTACATCCTCTCGTATCGTACATCCTCTCGTATCGTACATCCTCATGTATCGTACATCCTCACGTATCGTACATCCTCTCATATCGTACATCCTCTCATATCGTACATCCTCTCGTATCGTACATCCTCTCGTATCGTACATCCTCTCGTATCGTACATCCTCTCATATCGTACATCCTCATGTATCGTACATCCTCACGTATCGTACATCCTCACGTATCGTACATCCTCTCATATCGTACATCCTCTCATATCGTACATCCTCTCGTATCGTACACCATCTCACCCACAGCTCTAGATCTTTCCTCACGCTTCCCTTTCTACTCTTAAAGCAGCACATTTATAATCATTATAAACCAACTCCGGTGTCTTTACAGTCTGCTGACTGTAGGGTAAAAATAGAGAGATGAGCGAGAGAAGAAGTATAAGAAATGAAACGAAGATAAGCCGACACAGATGGAGAGAGCAGATGGATGAGAGGAGAAGGAGATGAGTAGAAAGAGTGATGCAGGAGTGAGAGAAGGAGGGAGAGAAGCACTTACAGGTGTTTTGGAAGGTGTGGACCTGCATGTCCACCAGAGGAAACGACTGACGGAAATTGTACGTTACTGAAGTCTTCTTCTTCTGGAAGATCTTTGTTACCTGAGGAGGAGGAGGAGGAGGAGGGGGAGAGGAGAGGAGAGGAAGAGGAGAGGAAGAGGAGAGGAAGAGGAGAGGAAGAGGAAGAGGAAGAGGAAGAGGAAGATGAAGAGGAGTTGGTAAAGGATTGAGGAGAGAGAAGAAAAAGAGAAAATGGAGGAGGAGGAGGGAGGAAAGAAAAGATGATGCTTGATTATGCAAATCTTCATTTGTTTCTTTTGTTGTTTGGAGGTTATAAATCCATCAGTGGTTATTTCAATCTGCTGTGTTCAGAGTTTCTCTCCTGTTGGTCACATTGTAAATAAATTAAAACTGAATCATAGTTTGTCTTTATCCCCTGAGGACAAACATGAGATGAGCTTTCGTGACTTTCTGTGCACGATGAGCTTTAAATCATTTATTCAGACTAGAGAGCTTCTGTCACAACGATGCTGCTTCAACATTCATGAAGTCGTACAGATTCTTTCACCACTGGAGGCTTCATCTCCAAACTTTACTGGTTCTTGTCACAAAACTCAAACTGTTTTCAAACGTGAACTCCAGATAATGTCCAGAAAATCGAGTCGTTGTTTAATACGACGAGACGAACTAAGGCTAGCTGGAGTAACGGGAGTTACCATTAGCATCACTTTTCAGGTCTGAAATGAAGTCTGATTCCAATTGGGTTAGTTTGCTACGTAGCAAAAATATATGCTGACCACCTTTGAATAGAGTTGTAGGATTAAAGCGGTTTCTTTATTGTGATCATGTTTTATCTACAGACTGAGACGTGTGTTGTTACCATCAGCAGGTCGTTGAACAGAAACACCTCCCTCTGGTGGACGCTGCTCCTCTGGGCGCGGTTCGGATCTGGAACCTCGAACAGCTGACAGCAGCAAACTAGCCGGCGATGAGGCAGCGACAGGACCTGCAACACACACACACACACACACACACACACACACACACACACACACACACACACACACACACACACACACACACACACGTTTTGTTATTGTTTGTTTAACTTGACAGAGACGGTTTGCTTCTGTTGAGGTCATGAAATTACACCAAACAGATTGTCTGATAATTTAGGTTTTTGGAATTTTAATTAAATTGTTTATTGATTATTCTTGAGGGTTGAGCTCGAGGAAAGTTCAAAAAGTCTTCGTTCTTTGGGGAGAAGGAAAACTCATCCATCCTCTGCTTGACGTATCTCGGCCGGCACAGTAAGGTATCCCAGACATCCTTCTCCAGATGGATCCAGAGACGTTCCCAGGCCTGATGGGATATTTAGTCCGTCCAACGAGTTCTACCCCGGGGTTGCCTCCTGGTTGGGCGTGCCTGGTAAACCTCCAACAGAGGGCGCCAAGGAGGATCCTGCCTCGATGCCTAGACCACCTCCACGGTTCCCTCTTCGATTCGAAGGAGCAGCGGTTCTACTCCGAGCTCCCTCTGGATGTGTGAACTCCTCACTCTGTCTCTAAGTCTGAGCCCAGACACCCGACAGATAAAACTGGGTTATAAAACCCAGAGCTTGTGACCACAGGTGAGAGTTGAAACGTAGAAGTTCCATCTTCACCACAACAGTCCAGTACAACACGTGGTCACTGCCGACGCTGCAGCGACCCGCCTGTCCAACTCACGCTCCATCTTCCCCTCACTCGTGAACATACTTAAACTCCTTGTGCTCAGTAAATTAAATGGAAGTTTAAGTGTTAAATTGATGGTTTTTGTTTCTTGATGGTGGTCTTACAGGTGTCGTCAAAATATCTAGGGTCATCCTCTCGGGACATTGCATTTCCAAAATTTTCATCTCCCTTTTTTTATAAAGGTCTGCATATATTTATTCATCCTAAAAATTGCACCAACATGTAGAAAGATATGGTTGCATAGATGCCAGGAGTTTCTTACAGGCTTCTTGCCGACCACCATTCTCTCTACTGCCTGGACCTGGGACACGTGGTCATCGTTGGTCCTCAGCTCCCATTTCTGGATCCTTCCATAGATGGCCACCAGCAGGTCTCTGGGGATGTCTTGACCGTTATCAACGCCTGGTGGAAACACACAGGTTCAGTGGGTAGTGACAAGCGCATCGGAGAAACTACCGTGAAAACACTGGACCCCGTTTGGTTTGTCTGCTCTGGGCTACTGTACAAACATGGCAGAGCAACAAGTTCTCAGAATAAATGATTTGATGAATAAGACAAGTTGTGAATGAGCGACTCTGAGCTGCAGACTTTCTCTTCTCTCTAAGTCTACGACTGTTTTTAAAATAGTCATCGAAGACCGACTCCACTGATTGTGAGAGATGAAGATGATACTGACCTCGCAGGTTCTTGACGAAGTCCTCAAGCTTCATCTTCCTCTCTGGCTTGACGTTGGGGCTGTACATGTCCGTGTTGAGGAGGATGATGGCAAAGGCCAAGATGAAGATGGTGTCTGGATTCTGGAACTGTCGGATCAGCACCGGGTTACAAACACAGTACCGCTGACTACAGAGAGCAAGAGAGAGAGGAATAAAAACACCATCACAGACTGTGACGAGCTGAATCTCCTCTGTGATTCAAACCTGTGGTGCAGTTTATCACCTGAAGGCCTCGACCAGTCGCTCCACCCGCTGAGCTTCGCCCTGAACTTTGATCTGAGACTGGAACTTCCTCAGAGCGTCGTCGAGATCCATCCCAGAGAAATCCATTTCGTCCAGGACGCAGCTACAGACGGAAACAGGAAACCAGGAAATCATCGACCACAGTTGAAATGAAATGTTGAATAAACACATATCAGTGTTTATATTTGCTGACATGAAAACTTTTGTTTTACAGAATAAATGATGCAGAAAAGATCTGTATTTATGTTTATATTTATACAAAATATCAACTTCTTTATATTTGATTGTATTTGTGTTTATAGTTATTTCTGATAAAGTTGATGTTAAACTGTAAAACATCAAGACAATAATAAGACTATATTTCCCACAAACCCTCTTGATTTCATAAAGGAGAGGAAGCTGCTACGAATCAAATTTCCTCATGAGAACATTTGATCCAACTAGAAACACTAGAAACACCGTCACAGCTGTGGTTGTCTTCTTCCTTCAACCAGAGCAGTTTCAACATCTTTGTATTTCCAGAGTCATGAGGTCACTGTGACCTTTGACCCCTGAAATCGAATCAATTCATTTTTGAGTCCAAGTGACAACCGAACAAAATGTGAACAAATTCCCTAAAGACAGAGTTGAGGTATCAACAGACATGTTTTGTGAGGTCAACGTGACTTTGACCCTTGACCTTTGACCCCTGAAATCTAATCAGCTCATCTGTGAGTCTAAGTTAACGTTTGAGGCGAATTTGAAGACGAAACATAACGACTGCAGCCACTAGGTGTCAGCGTCATGGAGACATGACAACAACGCACGGACCTGTCTGCTGTGGAAGTCATGTGACGTCTACTCACTCTAAGACGTCCTTGTTGAACTGCTGCCGGCTGCCCAGGAACTCTCCGATCATCTGCCGGCTCAGTCCCTTCCTCTCCAGGATGAACCGGGCGACGCCCACCGGTGTGTCCGACACGAACCCTCTCTCGATCAGGTACTGGATCCCCTTCTCGGGCTTCCTGTCGCCACAGAGAGACGCTTTCGTTTCACTTCCTTTTCTTTTTAAATTGCTTTGCCTCTCTAGTTAACTATGTTCCCTCTCGGACTCCGAGATCATCTGCAGCAGATCTATCAGAGCTTCCAACAACAGTTACTTGGTTTTCAGAGTTTGATTCTGTTTCCAGGTACAAACACACACTTACTTGTTGAACAGGTTGAGTCCGATGCGGTACTGCCGCCGCTGCACCACGTCGTTGTTGAAGGCCGGCGAGTCCCAGCTGTGGCGGCTCTCTCTCTGATAGGTCTGTTTCCCCAGTGGGGCCCCTCCTATTGGCTCCCGCAGGCTGTCACGGGACGACGAGCCGGAGCTGCAGTTGTTGACGGTGGTGTCGTCGTTGGAGTTGGTGGTGGTGGAGTTGACGCTCTCGTTGTCTCCGTCCGAGCACAGCAGGTGGTGGTGGTGGAGGTGGGGGTGGTGGGCGAGGTGCTGCTGCTGCTGCGCCTCCATGTTTTGAAGAGCCGAGGACGAGGAGGACGACAGCGGCGAGGGCGTGAGCGGCAGCGGCAGGGGTGAGAGAGGTGTGAGTGGTGGCACAGGGGACGGCAGCGGGGAAGAGGGGGGTTCTGGGTAACCATGGGGCAGGTGGTGGTGGTGCAGGTGGTGGTAGTGGTGCTGGTTGAAGTGGTGTGGGTGCTGCATGTACGGGCCGCCGCCGTGCCCGTGGTGCATGTGCATGACGTGTGGCTGGCTGTACTGCGGGTGGTGGTGGAGGATGGTGGGGAGGTGGGGGATGGGCGCGGGGTGAGTGTGGGGGTGTGAGTGTTGCAGCGGGTGGGGCAGCGGGTGTGAGGGCAGCGTCCGGGCCGAGGGGATCGGCAGCGGGACGTTGGCGGGGCTGCGTGTTTGTCCCTGCGCTGTGGCGACCGAGCGGCCGTTTGGTTTGTGTTTGATGGTTCCCTGGGGCGAGTCGGCTTCGCTGCTTCCTCCCCCTCCTCCCCCTCGCTCATCCTCTCCGCTCTCCTCCTCCTCCTCCCCTCCTCCTGCCCTCCTCTCCCGCTCTCCTCGCTCGACTCCTGACGGCTCCTGTTCGTACACCAGGCGTCCGATGGAGCCTCGCTCTGACCTTCAGATTTAAACGACAACGTTAAACTTATAGAATCAATGTTTCTCTGTCAATGCACCGATAATAAACTGCAGGTGAAGAGACTGTAAACAAAGATGGACGACACGTCTCCACTTCTAAAGCCAACACAACTCCGATAAGGAGCCAAGGTCCTGCTGATACACGCACTCCACCAATCAGGAGTCAGTCTGAGCTGTCAATCATGACGTCTCAGCCCGTTTTTTTTTATCATCAAATAACTAATTCAAACTAAACTGATCAGAAACATGAACAAAGAGATAAAACTACATTCTCGTCTTTGAGAAAAAAATATGTAACATCTACATTGGTCCATGTCCCATCCGCTAACATGGAGGAGGCAGAGTTTATATGGGACCTATCAATCAGCCAGACACCAGGGGGCGATGGAGAGGATTTGGCTTCACTTTTGGGAGCTGTCTTGTCGCCCATCTTTATTTAGTCTGTGTGTTATAATCAGATTATGAACATGAGAACAAGTTTTGTAGAAGCTCTCTGATTGGTTGTGCTGACCTGTCACTCATGTCCACTGAGCTGTCACTGGGCGGTTCGATGGTCAGGACAGGGAGGTGTCCTCCTCCTCCTCCTCCTCCTCCTCCTCCTCCTCCTGCCCTCCCTCTGTACTCCCCCCGACACTCTGTACAGGGCGTGCTGCTCCTCCGGCTGCTTCCTCCCTCCGTCTCCCTGCTGTCCTCCCTCCCCCCTGCACCTCCTCCTCGCCCTCCTCCCCAGTACTCTGTGTCAGAGTTGGAGGTGGGGCGGGACAGCGGCGAGGAGGGGAGGCAGCCCTCGTCCATATAGAGGGTGACATCACTGAAGGAGGTGGCGGTGCTGTCCTCGTGCATGTCGGCGCCTCCTCTCCCATCTCCTCCCACCCGGCCTGTGGCGCGGCGGGAGGATGCGTTGGTGTTGCGCCACGCACACTGTCTGTAATCTTCTTCTTCGTCTTCCTCCTCGTCCTCCTCCCCTTCTTCCTCCTCCTCTTCCTCCTCTTCGTCTCCCTCCTCCTCCTCCTCGTCCTCGTCCTCGTCTCCTCCTGCTTCCTGTGAGTCCTCGCGTCCGGACTGACAGGTGAGCGAGTCGTCCATGGAGTCGGCCAAACACTTCACCTGAAGTCCACAGAGACACAGACAGAGAATCAAACCTTTGGTTCTGTGTCATATTTCATTAAGATTTGTTATATTTATCAAATTGATTTTAATGTCAACTCAACACTCAACAAAGTTTGTTTGTAGTTTAAAGTTTGGAACCCTAATGGTGGCTCATGTGTTTTTCTGTGCACTTTGCACAGGCGTCTTTTAACGTGCGCACATTTTGAGATTAAATAAATCCATAGAAACGTTACTGAAATCCTCTTTGCAGCCTGATGAATGAAGCAGTGAGAATAACGTCTGGTCTTTCCTCTGATGCACCCGCTACTTACGTGCGAAGGATTATTCTGTTTCTATATTTTCATCCAATGAGAGCAGGCAGGTACCATTAGACCCCGCCCCCTGCAGCAGCAGCATCACAGAAGACGCCTCAGCAGAGACTAGGCCACGCTCTGCAAGTACTTTTACTTTTAATGCTTGAAGTATAAATAAAAGTAAGCAGTTACTTTGCTCAAGTAGAAAAGTTAATATGGTACTTTTACTTTTACTTGTGTGCTTCCTCCACCACTGCTTCCAGTGTTTCATTATTCAGGCTCTAATGTGAATATTTCATAGTGAAGTGTTTCATTGTATTAGTTGGTGGGAGAAAACGTATATATATTAAAAATAGAGGAAACATTTCCCTGACGATGGATTTACCACATGAGGTCTATTCTGGGCACCAACTTTAACTTGAGTCATTATTTGAATTCCAGTTGAGTATGAAAGTTTAAGAAGGTGTGAGACGTGTTTACTTGTTTAGAGAAGGAGTCGTCCATGTCTCCTGTGTCCTCTGACCCCTGCTGACCTGCTGACCCTTGACACTGTGGCGGACGCTCATCGAACGAGTACTGGACCCAACCAAAAGAAATCCAGATCAGAGTTGGACACATTTGACCTGAACAACATGTGTTCTATAGTGTGTGTCTTTGTGTGTGTGTGTGTGTGTACCTGCATCCTCATGTTGGACAGGATGATGCGTCGGGTCATCCTGCTCTCGGAGGCGGAGCTGCGAAGCCTCTCGAAGTTCTTGTTCATGCGGTACTGCCTGAACGCTGTCTGAATCGTCCTCGCCGCCCGCCGAGACACAAACTGGCCTCCGTACTTCCTCTCCAGCATCTCCACCTATCGCACGGCGCAGGTCGCCAATCAGGGAATGAAGCACGGACATTTTTAATTTGTCATTGGTCATTTAGTGACACAACATGGAGACTGAGCCGATGTGGTAGAATCATTCCGACTTGATAAATGTGACGGGTGTATCGTGACACAGCATCTGAGCCTCAACCCACAGTGATGATGTGTCTGTGTGTGTGTAACACAATAAGTGT
>NC_047157.1:27205552-27240552 GCF_009819705.1 Hippoglossus hippoglossus
GACACAGTTCATTCATAATTAGCAGATGAATCTATAATAGATGTAATTGACTCAAATCAAACCTCTCAGTCCCTGAATGAAGCTAATTAGTTGAGTTTAAATAAAAAATAAATCTGAACTGTCAGGTGTTACAAGACTTTTACAAATCACAATGACATTTTCAACAAAGTCGCAGCTTGAACAGACTTTGAGTTTATTCACAGTGACGCTGAAGGAGAAACGATCTTCTGGTAACGAAGTAATTCAGTTTTCATGTTAATGAGTTAATGATCCTAAAAACTGTAGAAACCACTCGAGCGCTCAGCTTCAGGCTGAACCTGCACCTGCTCCTCTTTTTATTTTCAGATGTTTGAAGAAGACGAACTGTACATAAACGCTTCTTTTCTGATTTATTGCGAAAAAACAAATAATTTCATCTCCTCAGACGTCGACAAACATTTCAAATCAAACAATCTGAGGAGAAAAAATACACAGAGCTTCATTTTGAGCTTTAGGTGATTTTGACTTTTCTCAGGCTGAAGCAAATTATTTAATTTATCTGATGTGTTTTTTTTATTTTGGTGTTTTACAAAGTTTAGAGAACTTTGTAAAAAATGTTAAAATTTCTGATATCGTCTCATTAAAGGAGGTTTGATGTTCAGATTCTAAACTTTAAACACAATATTTCTAAACTGTGTTATTTCTGCTCATTGACCACAGGGTTTCTCATAAGCTCATCAATATTATTCTGTTTGTGCAGTTTGATTTTGAGATATCAAAAAATCTGTTAATTAGTTGATTATCTCAACCAATAAACGTTTATTTGTTCAAGGTTGAAAAATGCGAGAATCTGCTTTTCTTTTTCTTTAACAAGATGTTTTATCACACATGTTGTTTTCTGATGTTACTTTAATGAATAATAATAATATCTGTTAGATGATGACATTAATGAGAAGCCACTTTAAATTCTCACATGTTGATTTGATGCTTCTCTTTGTTGGATAAAAATTATTTATAAAGAAATTATTAATCAAATCTTTCCATCATTTTGTGACATCTGATAAACCAAATGTCAATGACAATAATGTTTGATTAATAAAGAACCTAATTATGACATAAGGCGACAATCACACGTCAGTAAACGTGCAGAGAGGCTGCGTGCAGTCACTTCCTGTCAGCTGGTGCGTCTGCGGGTCAGTTTTCCATGTTTCTGCTGCATCAGATCATTAAAGTTTCATTAAAGTTTCAGCAGCGTGAACAGGACGAGTGACTTGAAGCTCTAAAGAGCTTTCATCCCTGTGGGAAGCTGCAGTGGCTGCTGGGTAAAGATTAGCAGATAAACCCCCGGAACACGACTTGTTTGTCCAAATGAACTCAAACACTAGAAGCAGGGAAACCACTTTAAATCAGTCGAGGTCCGTTTCCACCTCAGCCGAGCTCAGAAGTCAAGCTCTGAAATAAAATGGTGAGAATCCTGTTTGTTTGGTTTTCAGTTTCAGCCTCGTCCTGACGATCACTCGTGAACTGAACAGACAACAAGCAGCGCCCGCGAGTCAGTGCCGGTCACATCAGTCACGTCAGAATCTAAAATGGTCGCTAGCGACGCCAGGATCGGTCACATAATAAGTTCAAACCTCTGCCCCCCCCGACGACTCATGCTCCCGACAGTACTTCCTGTTTCCTGTTCTTCCGGCTTCCTGTTCCCCTCCTCCCTCAGCTTCTCGCTGCCGCTCGATGGGAAGGTGTTTGTATTCCAGTCAGGTCGCTCATAGTCCAGTTGGATCCAGTGGGTGAGCCGGAGAAGTGCTGATGTGTGTTTTCCTGAAGTGTGAATGACTTCGACCCGTTTCTCTCTCTCTCTCCTGCCGCCTCCTCCTTTGCTCACTCTCTAAGACTTTAATTGAATTATCCCTCGCTCGCTCGCTTCGCCTCCCCTTGACCTCAGCTTGAGTCGTGGGCAGATTGAGGCCGGAAGCGTAACTCGCAGATCTCCTCCACACATGTGGGATTCAAAATGACTCTTCAAGTGATTTCAGATGTTTATCAGTGAAGGTCAGAGTTGAAAGAATTCCTGAAAGGTTTGTACAAAACTTAATGATAAATCTGACCCAAACAAAGTAATTCCACACGTCTCTGTATGTGGAACACACGTCTCGGGGAAATGTTCCTTCAGTCTGATCATTTGATTATTTCTATTTTACCATATCGGACTGACACAGACCTTCACGGGTGCTGATTGACGTCAGTATGTCAGTAACATTTAGAGATTCCCTTCCTTTCTTTCAATTTGCCTTCAAAGTAAAAGCATTGTTTGTTGTTTGCTTTAAATCAAGCTGAATTACAGAGTTTTTATTTTGAAAAGTTGTGAACTTGGGTCTGAAGATTGTGTCGGTTGTTTAACAGACTCTGAAATAGTCGAGATGTGATGTATGAAAAAATAAAAGCAGTTCAGTAAATTATTCAAACAGTAATAAAAACCAGGTAGGATGAACACAAAGTTTTCTAACTTCACTCTGCACCACAGACTCTTTATGAAAAGATCTGAACACAAACTATAAAAAGTGACAGAATATTGTAGAAGACTCACTAATGACAAGGAATAATTCTGAAGTCACAGGACAAGAGAACACAACATTACAAACACACAACTTCACTATATTATATAATATGATGTAATAATAAGAGAACACAACATTACAAACACACACGTTTACAACAGGGACTGAGCTGCTTGAATTAAAAACACCACACTTGTCCACGTTGATAAATTCTTTATCCAAACTCGGAAGGTAAAAGTCTATATCTTGTTTATGAATGTTTTGTCCAGCGCCATCTTGGTTTTTTGGTGGGGGGGTGGAGCCTGACAGAGAGCTCGAGAACACGCCCAACTAGACCTGTGATCTGCCCCCATTGGACGGTACTAGCTGTCAATCAAACTGTGGTATCCACCCCCAACACATCCGGTGCTTTATGGTCTGTTTGACTCTAAATGATCATAATTCACTAAATGAACATCAGCTGTTTGAAGAAGACTTGAAACTAGAGACTGAGACAGAAACTCCTGAATGTTTCCTGACGTTATAAAGTGAGAAGTTAGATAAGATAAGTTGAACCTTTATTTATCCTCCGTAGAGGAAATTCAGAAATGACTCAGCAGCACAACAAAGTAGCAGCGCAAGGGGAAAGTATATTAAGACTAAAGATATGAATGAAAACAGAAATATTTATACAAAAGTAGAGATAATGCTAAATATACACAAGGCTGTTTAAAAAAAAAGGTGCAATATAGAGATAAGAGCAGAGTTGAGTTCATGTGCAGTTTGTCGATTCTTTGTAATATAATGAGTTCGGTTCTTTCCTGAGATATTTCAGTGTTTGATCTGTTGCTGGATGAGTCTGAGGCCGAAGTCCTTTTCTCACAGACGTCTTCGAAACAACCAGCGGATCTGAATCATCTTATTAACATGTATGAACTTTGCACTAACTTTATGTTACACAGGTAGTATGCTAACTTTGTTAGCTTAATATGATGTCAAACTTTTCACTCTATCATAACTTCCTGTGACGTTCAGTGCAAACAGGCTGAGATCCATCGCAGCAGTTCTCATTTATCAAAGAAAACTTCCAGACTGAAGTTTGGTAAATACTTCAGAGCTGAAAGTTCCCTGAAGAAAGAACTTCCTGAACTTGGCCCTTTCAGGTCACTTCTTCCTCAGTCGGTTGCTAATCGGATGAATGAGAACCGCTCACGTGCCTTTTAAGTGATTGTGTGTCTGCAAACTACAAACTTCCTCTTTCACTCAGTGTCATGTGACCACATTCGACCAACCACGAACGACTTCACTACAATAAAACAGGCAGTTTAATGAACGATTTCTTTAGAATCATAGGATTTTTTAATCTTAATCTTCATCATTCACCAGCATCATCATCATAATCCTCATTGTTTGCCACTGTCATAGTCATCGTCATGACAACATCATCACAGTTGTTAATCATCGCACATCATCACCGCCACCAGTTACATTCTCATCGTTTTCAGTGATAATAGATTTATTTTGTATTTCATACTTTTTATAGTATATTGTATATCATCCATGGTCAATCTCTTTTTTAAATAATTTACATAAGAATAAAGTCGACGGACTGAAGAATGACCATCTGTATATTTACATCATGAGACACAGAAAGAGAGAGAATCAAGAAGAAAACAGTGAACGACTGGAAACCAAAGAAAACAGCGATAAAGAGGAGGAGGAGCATGACGGGGGGGGGGGGGGTGACAGGGGAGCCTCTGTGTGTGTGTGTGTGTGTGTGTGTGTGTGTGTGTGTGTGTGTGTGTGGTCTCATGGTGACGACTTCCCACCTAAAACCTCTGTTTCGTCACATCATCCTGACTGTTGCCATGGTAACGGCTGCGAGTCCCCCCTGTGGTCATTAACCAGACGAGTCTCTGACGCCGACTTCGAGTTAAAAAGGAAAGAAAAAAGGGAACATTTTTAACTCGTGATCAAATTCGTGTCAGATTTATGGAAACGTTTCTTACTTTACAGGTTCAGTGTGTAAGATTTACATGAAAGGATCTGTTGGCAGATTGAATATAAAATAATCCTAGTGATGTTTTCACTGGTGTGTTTCATCTAAATTGTATGAATTGTTGTTTTCTTTACTTCCTTTATACTATAATACTTAATATAATTTATATTTAAATACTTTATATTTACATACTTTATATTTACATCGGGAGCAGGTCCTCTCCACGGAGGCAGCCATGTTTTTTACAGTAGCCCAGACTGGACAAACTAAACCTTTTGAGTTTCTATGACAACTGAAGCTTCCACAGGTTCTCTTTCATGTTTGGAAGGGGGGGGGTGGGGGGTGTTCAGCTGCAACATGACACTTCACCACTAGATGTCACTACATCCTACACACTGAACCTTTAATGTGTCCCGTGAACACATGGGGACGATCCAGAAGCAGCGTCATCACATGGACTCGATGTCTAAAACATTTCTATGAACTTGAAGTCACTTGTTCCAACGAGGACGCCGACGGATTCTGAATGAGCCGGAACACAGGGTGTTCACCTCTGAGCCAAAACCCTGACGAGCATTGATTTGACTATTTCTCCTGTTTGACTCTTTAAAAATCTTCCTTTGTTTGTGTCGGATAAAACAAACTGAGCGCAGGATGCACAGGACACCCGGTGGAGAGGTAACGAACTGAGCGAGTTACCGAACTGGATCATTAGACACGAAACAACGACGCAAAAGATTCAGCTCCTTGTTCCCAAAGTCGTTATATCATCACCACAGAGACCTGAAGAGTCCGTCTGTCTCCGTCTCTCTGTCTCCATCTGTCTGTCTGTCTCCATCTGTCTGTCTGTCTCTGTCTTTCTCTCTGTCTCCATCTGTCTGTCTGTCTCCATCTATCTCTCTGTCTGTCTGTCTGTCTGTCTCCGTCTCTCTGTCTCCATCTGTCTGTCTGTCTCTGTCCGTCTGTCTGTCTCTGTCTTTCTCTCTGTCTCCATCTGTCTGTCTGTCTCCATCTATCTCTCTGTCTGTCTGTCTGTCTGTCTCCGTCTCTCTGTCTCCATCTGTCTGTCTGTCTCCACCTGTCTGTCTGTCTCTGTCCGTCTGTCTGTCTGTCTGTCTGTCTGTCTGTCTCTGTCTTTCTCTCTGTCTCCATCTATCTGTCTGTCTGTCGGTCTGTCTGTCTCCGTCTCTCTGTCTGTCTCCATCTGTCTGTCTGTCTCTGTCTGTCTGTCTCCATCTATCTCTCTGTCTGTCTGTATGTCTGTCTCCATCTGTCTCTCTCCGTCTATCTGTCTGTCTGTCTCTCTCTCCGTCTGTCTGTCTGTCTCTGTCTGTCTGTCTGTCTGTCTCTCTCTCCGTCTGTCTGTCTGTCTCTGTCTGTCTGTCTGTCTGTCTCTGTCTGTCTGTCTGTCTGTCTCTCTCTCCGTCTGTCTGTCTGTCTGTCTCCGTCTCTCTGTCTCTGTCTGTCTGTCTCCATCTGTCTGTCTCTGTCTCTGTCTGTCTCTCGTCATAATGAGCTGCAGTGGAAACAGTTTTTTTGCGGAGCAGGAAAAACAAAAGTAAAAACAAAACAAGCGAACATCAATTTTTTTTACAAATTCCAATAATAATAAAAATCTTCACCATGTTTGGAGCCGACACTTTGATCTGAGCTCATCAATCAATCACATACAATCATCTCTTCTCTTATTGTGATGAAGAGATTTTCTAAAGTCAAATTGATTGTTGATGGATCCCTGGATGACCCCTGTTAGTGCAGCATGCTGGGGTGTGTGTGTGTGTGTGTGTGTGTGTGTGTGTGTGTGTGTGTGTGTGTGTGTGTGTGTGTGTGTGTGTGTGTGTGTGTGTGTCTGTGTGTGTGTGTGTGTGTGTGTGTGTGTGTGTTTAGCACCAGTGAGTCTTCAATGCATGACCTCAAATATCCAACAGGTCAGGAACCGCCTCCGTCAGAGGAGACGGTCGATGCAGCCGAGGAAAATATGAAATTATTCTTATAAGCTCATATTCAATCAACAGACCTACGTTTGTACAATATCACAGAAATGAAAAATATCACGTTAAAATAAAAAAAATAAGATCACATCTAAAACCTGATGAAAGAGAAAAAAACATTTAGCTGTTTTTCCAACTTTCCCAGAGTTGAGATCACATGATAGAACTCCTTCAGCCAATCGGATGTTACTCTCTTCACATCAGGAGGAAATGAAAAACGTCTGCTGACACTTTTTATTCTGCTGTAGAGTTTTACAGTTTCTGAAAATGTGCTAGCAACTGAAAACAACGAAGATTCTTTCCAAACTAGCATCTAATGCTAAATATTAATAGATAGAGATCCAGAGGTACAGTAGCTTAGCGCAGTAATTGTTACAAATATATGATGTTAACTATAATTAGTGCTAAAACCAATGATTTTATGTCAAATTAAACCATTTAAATTCTGGACTGAATGTCCCTGCACACACACAGAGCGCTAATGGATGCTACATAATATTTAAATAAATAGCCATGCAAAACATTAGCCTGATAAAATGCTAACTTAAAGGGTGGGATACATGTTTGAAGCGAGCTAACGGTGCAAAATATTTTCTATCTTAAGTTTTACAAGAGAATTGTTCTTAAAACTCTTCTGATTTAAAATTTCAAACATTTTTCTTAATTCACTGATTGTCACCACATCATTTTCACATCATTGCTCATCATAGTTATTTCAGTAAAAGTGCTTCGTGATCATAAACACAGGAGATTTTATTATCTAGTTAATTCTATGACGCTAAAACATGAAATATTATTGATTTCCTTGGTTTAATCTTTCTTAAACTAGCAAACAAGCTAATTTCTGCTAACAGGACTGAGACTGGTTTGGGTAAATTGCAGCATGTATTTGGCTGTAGTGCAGAGTGTGGTAGAGAATCATATATAAACTAAGGTCACATTAATCTTATGAAACATTACATTTATTTCCCTGCACACTCAGATGACAGTTACCAGGACATTTTCATCACTTCTCACGTGATTCTGACGAGTGCAGTTTCCATCGATCTGTGCAGTTTGACAGCTCAGTGATCAGGTTGCATTCGAATCAACATGTATTTAACCAATTATCACATCTAAGATCAAAACGAGAAGAAGTCGGGCGAACCTGAGGCGCTAACGGGTGTTAAAGAGACATAAAGAATGACTTGAGAGAGAGAGAGAGAGAGAGAGAGAGAGAGAGAGGGAGAGAGAGACAGAGAGAGAGAGAGACAGAGAGAGAGAGAGACAGAGAGAGAGAGAGAGAGAGAGAGAGAGAGACAGAGAGAGAGAGAGAGAGAGACAGAGAGAGAGAGAGAGAGAGAGAGAGAGAGAGAGAGAGAGAGAGAGAGAGACAGAGAGAGAGAGAGAGAGAGACAGAGAGAGAGAGAGACAGAGAGAGGGAGAGAGAGACAGAGAGAGACAGAGAGAGGGAGGGAGAGACAGAGAGAGAGAGAGAGAGAGAGAGAGAGAGAGAGAGGGAGAGAGAGAGAGAGAGAGAGAGAGAGAGAGAGAGAGAGAGAGAGAGAGAGAGAGAGAGAGAGGGAGAGAGAGAGAGAGACAGAGAGAGAGAGCGAGAGAGAGAGACAGAGAGACACAGAGAGAGAGAGAGACAGAGAGGGAGAGAGAGAGAGAGACACAGAGAGAGAGACAGAGAGAGAGAGAGAGACACAGAGAGAGAGACAGAGAGAGAGAGAGAGAGACAGAGAGAGAGAGAGAGAGAGAGACACAGAGAGAGAGACAGAGAGAGAGAGAGAGAGAGAGACAGAGAGAGAGAGAGAGAGAGAGAGAGAGAGAGACACAGAGAGAGAGAGAGAGAGAGACAGAGAGAGAGAGAGAGAGAGACAGAGAGAGAGAGAGAGAGAGACAGAGAGAGAGACACAGAGAGAGACAGAGAGAGAGAGAGAGAGAGACACAGAGAGACAGAGAGAGAGAGAGACAGAGAGAGAGAGAGAGAGAGAGAGAGAGAGACAGACAGACAGAGAGAGACAGACAGACAGAGACTGTGTTGGAAATTATTCATCAATTCTAAAACCTAAACAGAGTTTTAATGAGAAATTCACCAATAAGGATATTTGCAAAAAATAAAAGACCCAAAAAAAACCCCGTGCAATCAAGGAATTGAGTTGAACGACTCTATCAACATCTCAGACAGGAAATGAGTCCGATTTGAGAAAACTACACATTTATAAACATAAACTTGTAATTGATGGGGAATATAAAAAAAAAGCTTTTCAAGACTGAAGTCTTTGTTTTTCTGATTCATTTTAAAGATAAAACATTTTTTTCTGAATCACTGTTTTAAAAATAAATCTAAAAATAATATCATTATTTCAAGTTTTATTTTTCTCCTCAAACAGGAAACGTCACTCTCCTTGTTGATCACGTTACTTTGGATCGAAGCTCCGTCGGTTTTCAGACTCTTCATCGCTCACCGTTAAAACTCCTCACACTCAATATGAGCACACGGACAGATTCTCACACCAGATCTGAAACGAGCGTATTGCTTTTTAAAATGTACACGTTGCCAAGAGAAGCTGGAGACAGAAGTGCAGGCTCACTATGAGGAAAATATACAGTAGATACATGTGACTGTACAGCTGAGAGATGATTGGCCGATGCTCATACAGCGTTTCCACTCACAAAACATGACACTGGCTCAAGGGTCGGGGCGTCAGAGACATACAAACGCTCTGTAACTTGGCACAGGAGGACGACGCCTCCTTTTCATCTTCTTTATATTTACTTGGCACTGATTCAGAAGGACATCATTCTCTCTTTCATTTCTTTCCTTCCTGTTTCTTTCTTTTTGGAAAGGGAGGAAGAGAGGAGGAGCAGGAGGGAGTCAGAGTTTCAGAGTCAGAGTGTGTCTTCTGCAGGAAGACACAAGAGAAGAAGACACAAAGGGCTCCAGTGTTTGACCTTCATCGTCACCTCCACCAGCTTCCTCTTCCTCTGAAGCGCTGAGTGTGTTTACATGCATCGGAGTGAGTCGTGCAGAATCATTTAAAACCCAATGATCTGACCTGATCTCAGTCTGAGGGATCGAACACACAGACCAGGCCGAACAGCATCATCCTATCTGAGCGGAAATCACACCTCGAAACAAATGTCCACAATGTGTTAGTTGTGATGTGAAGATTTTAAAACTTCTGTAACCGACCAGCAGGAGCAACAACATTCAGCTTCTGCCTGAAAGAGTCAAAGACAAACTCACTCAAATTCACTGCGTTTCTATTTGTGTGTCATTTCACCTCCTCCTGATTGTTGCACAGGTCAAATTGAGGCGATGGCAAAGTCCCTGGAGACTCATTTATTCATTTCTTAGCAGAAAAATCATTTTTAACTGCAGCTTGACTCTAAAATAATAACACCAAGACGTAGCCAGGGACACATTCCACCTCCAGCCGGGCTCCGTCCTGTGCCGACGTTCATCAAACTTCAGTGTAGAAAAGGTTGTTTCAGAGACGCCCTGGTGACGGGACGTGGACACGGTGTCCTGCTGCCTGTGGTTCTTATTGTAACGTGGATATGGATCATAGAGCTTGGTCTGTGTGTGAGATCATGTCAACAAATGTTAATAATATATTTGGAATTTACGCAGTTAAAGAATAATTACAATTTAAAATATTAAAGTGGATCACTGCTACGGATCAGAGTGCAGAGTGCATGTAAACATACTCATCCAGATATTTATCTCTGAGGACAACTGCTGTGTGTGTGTGTGTGTGTGTGTGAGAGTGTGTGTGTGTGTGTGTGTGAGAGTGTGCGTGTGTGTGTGTGTGTGTGTGTGTGTGTGTGTGTGTGTGTGTGTGTGAGAGTGTGTGTGTGTGTGTGTGTGTGTGTGTGTGTGTGTGAGAGTGTGTGTGTGTGTGAGAGTGTGCGTGTGTGTGTGTGCGTGTGTGTGTGTGTGTGAGAGTGTGTGTGTGTCTTCACACATTAGGCACCAGGGTTCTCCCTAAAACTGTAACGGGGGGGGGAGAAGCACTTCAAGTGTTTTTCTTTCTCCGTCACTTTGCTGAAAACGTCTTAACTCGGCCGGTGAAGCAGATCTGAGATCAGAATCTGATCCATCATCATGATTTAGAATCTTTAACCTGCCTCAGTGCCTTTGGTACTTCTACAGAAAACCGTTGTCATATCTGGTAATTTAGCGTCGCGTGGTTCCCACTGCAGAACAGAGACATGAGCGTTCCCTGTCCGGTGACATTTAAAAGACTGAGCCTGATTCTCACTCCACTGTCGTGTTCGGGTGCAAATCGACTGTTGAACCAAGATAAGAAGCAGCTCTGAGGAGAACCCTGTTGCCGGATGTAGGAATGATGATGACCCAACAAAAGACCAGATTCATGACCCTAGTGGTGGGTCATGTGTGTCTCTCTCCAGCAGCAGGTTGTGTTTAAAGAGGACGACCTCCTCGTGATCACCTGCCGCTGCCGCTCGGACAGTTCATGAAGCGCCAGCAAACTCTGTCTCGAGTCTTCGGTCCTTCGCCCGGAGAGTTTGGTCTGATGTGGTGAAGACAAGCTGAGGACAAACCAGAGCCCTGCAGAGCTGGGGCATCCTCATCAGCTCCACGGCGCCACCTGCAGACATTCTGATGCCACCGGATCATCCTGGAGCGTGATGTCCAACACTTAATGAACTGTGTCTACCGTCGGGCTCTGGCCACAGCGTCGTCGGGGGGGGGGGGGGGGGGGTCGTGGCTTCATGCTCGGACAGGGAGGATAAACAGCTAAAGTCTGATCAGACCCAAAGTCGGGAGGAGAGACGAGGTGTGAGTTTGTTCTCAGGCGGAGGTCAAAGACCAACCGCTGTGTTTGCATGTTGCACACAAAGTGCAGACTCATGGCCGAGGTTCAGCCGAGTCACTGCATCCTGCCGAGTGAAGCAGCCGAAGCAGGGGGGACGTCTCCAGGTGTGAGACGTCTCCAGGTGTGAGACTGAGGACCAGTCCTTCAAGCTGCAGCACACTCAGT
The DNA here is from genome assembly GCF_009819705.1 of Hippoglossus hippoglossus. Taxonomy (NCBI): domain Eukaryota; kingdom Metazoa; phylum Chordata; class Actinopteri; order Pleuronectiformes; family Pleuronectidae; genus Hippoglossus; species Hippoglossus hippoglossus. Next base: position 27,217,056 of record NC_047157.1, read on the forward strand.
GTTCACTGTCCCACCCCGAGTGTCACAGCTTTGACAAGAACACCGAAGCTTCCAAAGAAAAAAGAACCTAAAAGCCAGCGTTGTAATTTTCTTTTAAAGGTTGAATATTTGAAGACTCAACAAACAAGCTTTTATTCTGAAAACCTTGTTCCTAAAGAAATACCGGACTTCCTCCTTTTGTTATAATTTATGCGTCGTTGATGCTGCTTCGTGATCAGAGAATAGAAAAGACAGAGGCGGCCATGGAGGGGGGGGACAGGGTGGTTCGTATCACCCCTCGATTTACCGGGGACAGTCAGGCAGGGCGGGGTCTCGCGGTCGCCCCTGGTTACCTAGAGGAGGGGCTACTGCACTCGGAGGCGGGGCAACAGAACTGATGGGCGATGTCGTCGTCTTCCTCCTCTCTGAGAGAGAGATAGACAAACAGAGACAAAGAGATAGGACAGGAGGACAGGGAGGAGAAGAGGAAGAAGACAGACAGAAAAAGAAAGGACAGGAAAGAAGAGAAGTCTGGTAATGGGTTGTTCAGTTTAAAGCTGCAGTACTGCTCTCGTCCACTAGATGTCAGTGTTTCCACATCTCTAACTGCAGGAGTGACCTCCGGTTTAAGTTTCCAGGAGGAGGTGAAGCAGCGTTCTCCACTCACGGGGAGGACGAGTGAACAGGGAGGGAGGGATGGAAGGAGAGATGGAAGGATGGAGTGATGGAAGGAAGGAGAGAAGGAAGAATGGAGAGAAGAAAGGAAGGAGGGACGGAAGGATGGAGAGAAGGAAGGAAGGAGAGATGGATGGATGGAGGGAAGGAAGGCTGGAGAGAAGGAAGGAAGGAGAGATGGAAGGATGGAGTGATGGAAGGAAGGAGAGAAGGAAGAATGGAGAGAAGAAAGGAAGGAGGGAAGGAAGGAAGGAGAGATGGAAGGCTGGAGAGAAGGAAGGATGGAGTGATGGAAGGAAGGAGAGAAGAAAGGCTGGAGAGAAGGAAGGAAGGAGAGATGGAAGGATGGAGTGATGGAAGGAAGGAGAGAAGAAAGGCTGGAGAGAAGGAAGGAAGGAGAGATGGAAGGAAGGAGAGATGGAAGGATGGAGTGATGGAAGGAAGGAGAGAAGGAAGGCTGGAGAGAAGGAAGGAAGGAGAGATGGAAGGAAGGAGAGAAGGAAGAATGGACAGAAGGAAGGATGGACAGAAGGAAGGATGGAGGGATGATGTGAGCGGAGGGGTGTACTGACAGGGAAGCCAAGCCTTCGGTCATTGTCAGACAGTTAAATTATATTTATATCTCAAATATAAACGAGAGTTAGAAACGATGAATAATGTAAAAGTCGTGTTTATCATAATGAATAGTTTTGGTTTGATGGTTTTAATTTTCAGTTTTTTCAGTTTGACTTCAAGACATTTTGAGACGTAACCTGATTATGAATCTGTTATTAATCAACATATAGAGGATACATGTGAGTTTAGAGTCAGAGACAGATGAGCTCACTCTGTCATCAGCGTGTTAGTCATCTGGTGAATCCCTCAACTGTCTGTGTGTGTGTGTGTGTGTGTGTGTGTGTGTGTGTGTGTGTGTGTGTGTGTCTGTGTGTGTGTGTGTGTGTGTGTGTGCGTGTGTGTGTGTGTGTGTGTGTGTGTGTCTATGTGTGTATTTATTTATGCACAACACCCTCTGAAAATCTTCCTCCTCTGCTGATGACGCATCCTCTCTCATCCCTCACACACACACACACACACACACACACACACACACACACACACACACACACACACTGTGTTTAAATTTGACTGCAGCACTAATCTGCAGATGAGTTAAATCTTCCTCCTCCGTCACTTTGCAGTGAAAATGTGAAAATCCAAACTTTTCTGTCTGGTTGAAAAATCTTTGACGTCAAACTGGACAAATATCAGATAAATGCTGTGTTTGATTAAATTGTTGTTTTGTGCAGATGAGCTCTGACCAATGACTGTAAAACAAATATGGACGACATGACAACTCCACTTAAGTGAAGCCAAAACACTGCGATCGCCCCCTGGTGGCTGGCGGCAGTACAGGTTGTAAACCCTGGCTTCTCCGTGTTAGCAGATGGGACGTGGACCAAACAAAAACATTTCTCACTACAGTCAGAGAATCTGACTCCAAATGACAGGTATCACCACTAGGTGGCAGCATTTGTATTCAAGATACTTCAGCTTCATGTTTGTCTAACAGGAGGAAGTGGAGACATGTCGTCCGGCTTCATATCATATTCAGTTGATTTAATTACAGTCACTGATCATCATGGTTTCAACACGACAAAGTAAAAAGTGCTGATGACACATCAGTGCACATACTACCTGTCACTTCACAGTAAAAGCCTCCTGTGGGTTTGTTAGTGATAAGCTTTTAATTTGAAGCAGCAGCATTATGAAATAGCTTTAGCAGCAGACAGGATTTGAAAGAGTTCAGGTCTCCCAGTGACACCAGTGTGACGAGCAGCGTGTTCACAGAGACCAACACAGGAACCTATTTAACATTTAAAACAACCTAAGGCTTGATATTAAACTCATTTTCAGTTTTAATAATTCATTTATATCTGAAACTTACTTTAAATTAACATGTTGAGATGATTCAGAAACAAATGTGAAGTTGTGATGAATCCGAAATTCCATAAATTAATTTAAATATTATTATTATAACATTTTTACTCATTTAAGAGTTTATTAGGTTTGTGTTTGTTTTACTCATTTGCCTCTTTATGGATATTTTATTAGTGATTATTATACATTTTTTTAGCACTGAACTGAACATTCAGGATAAAAACTTAAAACATCTAAGTCATAACTCAGACTATTTTGTGAATAGAATAAATAGGAGGGTGAGGAGGAAGAGGAGGGTGAGGAGGAGGATGAGGAGGAAGAGGAGGGGAGGAGGAGGATGAGGAGGAAGAGGGTGAGGAAGAGGGGAGGGGAGCGACTGGGGAGGCTGCTTCACTTTCACTGCTGTTTCCTATGTGTGTGAATGGTTGATGGAGACAGTGTGTGTGTGTGTGTGTGTGTGTGTGTGTGTGTGTGTGTGTGTGTGTGTGTGGGGGGGGGGGGGGGGGTGGTAGCAGTAAAGAGTCTTGTAGGTGGGGGGGAGGCAAGGTGTGTGTGTGTGTGGGGGGGGGAGCAGGTGAGGTCGGATGTGAAGCCAAAACGCATTTATATAATTAATATTGATGATATTTTCCCTCCTGGTCGTCCCTGCAGTAAATGAACCTTAAGTTTAAATCACACGTCTCTTTACATGAATCTTTAAAATGCATTTAAACACCATCGTGCTGCTGATGATGTAACAAAGACGTGTAGAGCAGCTTGACAAAGCTCAAGAAGTTTTCTTTGTAGACATTAAAAATAATAACTTAATTATTACGTTAGAAAGAAAAGCAGCAAATCTTTGGAGTTTCCTTCTAATAAATTAAAACTCTATAAAGTATTTTAAGATGTAAATAACGAATCTCTCACAGTAACAAGTTGTTTCTTTATTCTAATCAGCAGAATCTTCTCTGTGAGTTGATTCAGTTTTGTCTGTTTGTGTCTCTCAGACTCAAACAAGCTGTAAATCACATTTCAGGGTCTGGACTTTAATGTGTTGTGATTCAAATTGAATTGAATACCTTTTATTTTAGTTCATTTATTTTTCGCCGTGGATTCTGTGGAGCACTAAAGTCACTATCACATTATTATATGAGTGCGTTTGGGGTCACGACCCTCGGGGACGGGTGGAGTGGACGGAGGCTCTGGAGGAGAGGGGGGGGACTCTGGCCCTTACCTTGCCTGCTCGTGGTGCTTGGCGGGGGGCAGGGCGCAGGGAGGCTTGGGCAGGCGGAGGCGCGCGGGACAGCAGTACTGATGGTAGGTGGCGTGGCTGTTAGGAGGTAGGCTGGAGGAGTAGAGAGAGGAGGAGGAGGAGGTGGAGGAAGGAGTGGTGATGCTAGTAGGGTTGTTGGAGGAACGACAAGAGGTGGTGGTGGTAGAACAGGAGGAATAAGACCTGACAGAGAGAGAGAGAGAGGGAGGGAGAGAGAGAGGGGGAGAGAGAGAGAGAGAGAGAGAGAGAGAGAGAGAGAGAGAGAAAGAAAGAGAGAGGGAGAGAAAGAGAGAGAGAGAGAGAGGGAGAGAGAGAGAGAGAGAGAGAGAGAGAGAGAGAGAGAGAGAGAGAGAAAGCGAGGGAGAGAGAGAGAGAGAGAGAGAAAGAGAAAGAGAAAGAGAGAGAAAGAGAGAGAGAGAGGGAGAGAGAGAGAGGGAGAGAGAGGGAGAAAAAAGAGAGAAAAATAAAGTCAAGAGAGAAACAGAGAAAGAAAGACAACAACAACAACAGACACGCACACATAAACAAACACCGTTAGCACAGTTAGCATTACAGCACACTGTCAGCACTAGCTTAGCAGCGTTAGCAAACAAATATGGCTCGTAGTGTTAAAGCAAACAGCACATTCAAATCTATCAGCTTTAGCTTAGCACACAATAATCAACAGCAGCATAGCATTAGCACACACAGCTAATAGGTTTAGCCTTTAGTTAGCATGTCTTATCGTGTTAGCGTTACCTTAGCACACAATATTGAAAGCAGCATAGCATTAGCACACACTTTAGCATGTTTTATCGTGTTAGCATTACCTTAGCAAACAATGTTAACAGGAGCATTGCATTAGCACACACTTACAGCTTTAGCATGTCTTATCATGTTAGCATTACCATAGCACACAATAATTAACAGCAGCATAGCATAAGCACACGCTTACAGCTTAGCATGTAGTTAGCATGTCTTATCGTGTTAGCGTTACCTTAGCACAGAAGCATACAGAAGTTAGTACCGAGTCTAAACTACTCCCACCAGCATACCACATGAACATACAATCACAAGTGTTAGCTTAGCATAGTAGAACACGCAGAACTTTAGCTCAAGGTTAGCGCACAGTCAATCTGAGCGGTTAGCACGAGCAGTTAGCACCACAGCGGTACATGTACAGTGAGTCAGGAGAGGGAGGATGATGCACACATAGACTTTACTGCGTTTTCAGAGGGACAGAGGAAGGACGCTCACGTCCTGCTAACTGTGCTAACTGATTAGCCTCTTGGCTGCTAACGCGTAGCAGTGACAACCGAACGCCACGTGAACGAACGACAGTTAAAGGGCAGGTTTCCGTGCCTGATGATTTAGTGCTGATGTCTGTCACGGGCCTCGCACCAATGACCTTGCAGCTACAGGACGGATCCGCTAACCGCTCGCTGAACCCCCCCGCCACTGACTGTCCAATCACTGAGGAGTCGCACTGGGTGCACTGTGAGGTCACGTCTGCTCCTGTCAGCCATTGCTGTGATGAAGCTGGAGATGGGACGCTCCCTATTTATACTCGAGGTCAATGGTCAAAATAGTGATTTAATAAATTGTCACAACCAATTAGAACTACGTTAATCACAGCTGGTAGTTTATATGAATTAGGATAAAAAGATTTCAATATTATATCGTTACTGCTTTCTTATATTATAGAACACTTACATACATGTAAAACCAGTATATCAACACTGCACCGTGTAATGTAGTCGTAAGCACATACAAGAGTTTATCAATATGTTTGTTAACAAGAAAAACTTCAGCTCAACAAGAAGCTACTGAACAAACAGATAATGAACAACAATATAGAAAAGAGGAACAAAAACATAACTTTAAACTATAGAGCCCGACTTTCACAGACAGCATCTGTGTTTGCTGATATGAAAACTTTTAAGACAAGTTGAAGTAGTTTGTTGTATTTGTGTTTTCTCTTTTTTTAAAGGTATTTAGAATAAAGTTAATGGTTTAACTGTGAGATATCGATCCTCAATTAAACGTCTCTGTCATGAAGGTTTGATAACGACATCTTAAGATATTTAATTATCTCACTCTCAGATGTCGATGTCAGAATCGAAGCCCAAACATCCATTTGTTAGAAAAAGTCAGAAAACATTGCACCAGCACTTTTATCTACTTACAGCTATATTACATTGTTATAATCATCATCCTATTACATGTTAATATACTGTTAATAAATACCTGTGACCGAACAGGACACAACATTCTGACTGTTCACAGACACAAAGAAAATCAAGGAACAGCTTAAAGTAAAAGTCAACGGACGTAAACTCTGCTCCCACGTGAAACACAGCTGATCCGCCCGTGAGTGTTTTCCTGTGACCTTAGATTTGACCCCAGCGCCTCGTGTGTTGACACAGTTTTAACAGCTGACATGTGTAACGGAGGATGTGGGAGCGGTGATGTTTGGACTGAGAGCCCAGCTCCGCCCGAGGAGCCGCGTCCACGCCTCAGCGAGCGCAGACCTCATTCCTCACATTTCATCCTGCTGGTTGTGATGTGACGGCTCGCTGGTCTGCGGCACGCTCGCTGTCATTCTGCACGGCTGCAGGCGGGATGTGCGCCACATGAACGCACACTGTGACACGGCGCTGGACATGCAGTGTAAAGCCAGACACACACACACACACACACACACAGACACACACACTGTAACGCCCTGCTGACCCTGGGAGCCGCTACGAGCTGAAGTTGACTGTCGCTGCACTGAACTCATTCACACCACATGATGAATAAAATAATGATATAAACGGTTGATTTGAGAGAAGTTAAGATCAGATAATCCTTTAGTTTACTGGAACGTTTTTGAGTAAACCTGCTGACAAACCAACCAGTGGAGGTAATAAATCAGAGCGATGACTAGATTCAAAAGTGAAAAACAAAACCTGGTTGACTCGACGTGTCCATTTCTACAGTTCCTCTCTCCCCCTGTCTCCTGTCTCCTGTCTCCTGTCTCCTGTCTCCTGTCTCCTCTCTCCCCCTGTCTCCTGTCTCCTGTCTCCTGTCTCGTCTTCACTGTGTCGATCAGCATTAGAGGCAGGAATCTAAACTTTCTTTTTTTCATGTGGTCAAATTGCTCACAGATCAGAGACAAAATCAAATATCCTGTGATGAGGGGTCACAGAGAACCGGCGAGCAGACGGTGGGTGGTCCAATGAGATCTGGATCATAAGATCTCTGGTTCCTGCAGGTTAACGTCTCAGGTCTGAGATATTTCACTTGAATTTGAACAATCAACATATTTTCACATTCAACCTGCAGCGGGTCAGAGTGGGCGTGTCCATACGTGGCCCAGGACGTTCAAACAGTGAAAAGACTCGTCAGCGATCAGATCTCAGGTCAGAAAACAGGACTCGATCAGACCTGAACGCATCACTCAGGTCGGGTGTTACTACCAGGTGTGAACGGGGTACACGTGACCCACTCAAAGGTCGGAAACCTCTGGATAACATCTGTCTCTTCGTTTATCTCCCCTTTAAAACACACGTTCTTCCTTCTCTCCCTCCTCAGTAAGAATAAAGCCCCTCCCTCACCCCTCTCCCCCCTCCACTCTGCCTCTATCTTGTATGAGTATGAAGTGAGAGCTTCACCACTGCAGGAGCCGTTCATTACCATACTGCTACTACACTGCAGAGGGCGAGAGACAGAGGAAATGAGAGAGAGAGAGAGGGGCTGCAGGATGTGACACAGGTCAGACGACGATCAACCGTTATTACACAATCAATAATCAATAGATGCTGATAATTAAGTGCTGCTCTTTAATGACATCATGGTGGAAGTCATTTGTCACTTCAGTCTCACACCTGTCGTGTTGCGACTGTTTAATGTAAATCGACCCAAAGCAGACGAGAGGTTCCTGCCAGCAGAGGGCGCTAAAGATACAAACAATCAGGAAATAGTTATTTAACGACAACTGAGATGATTGACAGGGATATTTTTTGTTTGTTTCTTTTTTGTGAGCCAGACGGACAGTACTGATAATAATAATAAATATATCTTAAACTCACCGAACCCAAATCTTAAACTAACGTAGTCTCTTTCACGATCAAGCTTAGTCTCTTGCCCCTTAACACCTCTCTCTCCTTCTCCGTGATCATTTCATCAGTCACTCTCTCACACACACACACACACACACACACACACACACACACACACACACACACACACACACACACACACACACACACACACACACACGCACACACACACACACACACACGAACACACCATCTTTATTTATATTCCTTGCTTTGTACAAGCTAATCAACAAGCTCCTGCTTTCACACAGTGATTCTGCTTTATGTGAAGTCATGAATCCAAAACAGTGTAAATAAAGTTCTGTGACTTTGAACAACAAAGACTTTGAAAAGGTAAAATCAACAGATCAGACATGACTTCACGTACTGAGACATTCAAATATATTCACGTCAACTTTTTCATATCATTAAATAAAATAAAATTGAACAAAACCTACACAAAGGACTTGTCCCCTCATTACCCATCATCCTCTCTGCCTGTCCTCGGCTAGACTGTCAGATTACAGCCCGCTCTAATCTGATTACAATCTCATTAGGTCATCTAATGTCCGCCTGTCGCTGAGTCACTGCCACACACATCACCAGACAGCCTGTCGTAACACATCGCGCGCACACACACACACACACACACACACACACACACACACACACACACACACACACACACACACACACACACACACACACACACACACACACACACACACACACACACACACACACACACACACACACACACACACACACCACCAGACAGCCTGTCATAACACACACAGATTAATCTATGATTTTCCACATCAGGTTGTTTTATCATCACTGTAACGATTCTGAAAACGAGACTGTGGTACCAGTCGACCCCAACATGAGATACGCTGATATCTTTACACGCATCAGGTCAATAACGGAGTAAAGGCTCATTAATGTGCATTAAAACATCCACTAGAGGGCAGCTCAGAGTCAAACGTTTCTGACGACAAACATATTAACTGTGGAGGAAACTAATATAAGGTCAGAATATACCAATAAGTGTGTTTGTGTGTGTGTTTGTGTGTGTGTGTGTGTTTGTGTGTGTGTGTGTGTGTGTGTGTGTGTGTGTGTGTGTGTGTGTTAACAGCCTCTAATAGCTCGACTGAAGGAAGAAGGAATTAATGTCACTTAGTGTCAGTCATCTGAACGGACATTAATTGACATCAACTCATCAATTAATCATCCAATCAGATGTTATTACTTGTCACCGCTGTCTGACACGATGTATGAGACGGTGACCGGTGGGGAGCGACTGTCACCAGGAGCCAGAGCTGGACTAACCAGACGAGCATCTAGAGACACAACGAGGGACGGGATGAGACAGAGACAATCCTGAAGAGAACAAACAACCTTAGTTCAATCTGTTGTTCAACAGAACCAGAGAGAGAGAAGCTTGGTTTCTTGAAACCAGAAGTAACCATATATGGAGGAGCAGGGGGTGGAGCCTGACTGAGAGCTCGAGGACACGCCCACCTACACCTGCCATCTGCACCCATTGGACGGTACTAGCTGTCAATCACACCGTGGTATCCCCCCCCCCAACACATCCGGTGCTTTATGGTCTGTTTGACTCTAAATGATCATAATTCACTAAATGAACATCAGCTGTTTGAAGAAGACTTGAAACTAGAGACTGAGACAGAAACTCCTGAATGTTTCCTGACGTTATAAAGTGAGAAGTAGAGTCACTTTCTATAGACTTCTATAGAAACTACCAGAGGAGTCGCCCCCTGCTGGTCACTACACACACGTGTACAGGATGCGCATTTGTTTCACTTTCTCGAGTCTTCGTCCCTGTTTTTAAAACATGGTTTTATTTCCGGTCTCTGGTCGTGACTCTTGTATGTTGCAGACACAGACTGAAGTGAGGCAGATTAACACAGAGTCAACTGAGCGAGAGACGCTGCACTTCAGCTGCAGCCGCTCCAGAAAGGAGGCCATGCCAACACTGTTGTTAAGGGCAACCGTTGCAAATGAAGAAATATGTTGTCACGGTAACAAGGACTGCGTGTGTGTGTGTTTTAAATAGATCCTCCACCGCTGCTGCACAAAGGTGATTTACTGTGTCCAATAGCTTACACACACACACACACACACACACACACACACACAGACACACACACACACACACACGCCGTAAAAAATCTCCATGAAATCTAAATCTATCAAAGCATGAAAATTAGAAATGATTTTAAATTCCAGGCGTCCGTGTGCAGATGGTGTGAAGTGAAGTTATATTTAGTTCTACTTCTAAAAACTGTTTTGTTGTCCATTGACTTTACGTATTTCCTTATTTAATCGATGACACTGTTTGTGTTACTTTAGAAAGCTACATGTTAAAGCTCCGACAAGGAACCTTTCTGTTTCTGTGATTCTGATGGAAATTCAACCTGCTTCATTGTGACTAACGTGAATTCCCTCTGGAGACAGAACGTGAGGAGCTGTAGCTCCGAGCAACAGTGTTTGGAAACGATGTCCGCGGCTGTGCATCAGCTGTTGTTAGGGCTAACTGGTTAGCATGCTAACTTCAGCAGAAGCAAAACTAGCTTGGTATGTAAACAGCTGCTAATGCTAACGTTCTTTATTGATGTTTATTTACATCTGTACAAAGTTTTAAAGAATTCTGAGTTTCGTTAGTGAGAAGATCTGAGCAGGAAACTGCATTAAAACCATGTCAGAGAGGGCGTGTTCTTCCTCCCCTGGATGAACACACACACGCTCGACACACACACACACACACACACACACACACACACACACACACACACACACACACACACACACACACACACACACAGTTGGACCTCAGGGTGTTGTCCTGCGGCTTGGCTCTGAGAGGTAATTCATCACCTCACCATTCATATCAGCCTAGTTTCCCCTGCAGCGCGCGCACACACACACACACACACACACACACACACACACACACATACACACAAATAATAAAACACATACACTCACAGACACAGGTGCTGCTGATATTTAACTACAGTGCAGCTCCATTCAACAAGCCTGCGGTACTCAGCACTGCTGCAGCCGACACACACACACACACACACACACACACACACACACACACACACACACACACACACACACACACACACACACACACACACACACAGACACACACACACACACACACACACAGACACACACACAGACGCACACACACACACACACAGACGCACACACACACACACACACACACAGACGCGCACACACACACACACACACACACACACACACACACACACACACACACACACACACACACACACACACACACACAACACAGACACACACACAGACGCACACACACACACACACAGCTTTGTATTGAGTTTATCCGTCAGGACTTTGTTTGCAGCTGTTTGTTATTTTTGAGAAACTCTTTCCGTTTCCCTCTAGTGGTCAATAAACCAGTTATTTCAGGTTTAGACGTCGATGTTTGTATGACGTCGACAACTGTTTGGATTGTGATGCCCCCTGGTGGTTGGAAATTACAGAATTTGCATGTTTAAACTGTGTTTGCACTGAGAGGAAGACTCTTAGAAACAACTCCCATGATCCCACGCTGCTTCACCACGTAAACAAACTCCGTCTGTTGTTATTGTTTTTGACAGAATGTTACATAAATAAAATAAATAAATAAAAGTGACGTACATCCCAGAGTGTAATGAACACTGCAGCCTCAAGGGGACGCTCTCTGTGGAGCTCGAGCACCTGACATCAGCTGATCGCTCCCTGTTGTTACAGGTGAGGAGTTTACGTCACTTTGCTGCTGCAGTGACCCAGTTCCCCTGATTCATATTTCAATCTGATCTGATCTGATCTGATCTGATCTGATCTGATCCAACAGCAGATCTCCCTGGTGCCTGGTGAGGCTGAATGGTTCCTGCTCTCCGTCTCCTCCATGTTAAGCGTGGTGTAGAGTGTCGGCTCTAATCAACCAGGTGTGTGTGCACCTGCTGTCGCTGACACATTAAAGTGCTTCTCATTCTGTCAGAACACACGTCTCATCTTTAAAACCACTTTCAGGCTTCGTTCGCTGTAAAGGATTCTTGAAATCATCTGAATCAACGTCTCGCAGCAGCAGCTCCGGCACAGGCAGTGAGCAGCAGCTGAGTTTGAGCGTGTTGGTCGTGGTAGAGAGTCAAGAGTTCATCACAATTCATGGACTGTTGTTGAATGTGGTGGAAAAACAAATGAAATACTGACAAACACTTGTGACATTACTATAGATGTAATCAGATTGTTGCTCTACTGCCCCCTATCTTTCCTCCCGCCCGTCGACCTGCACACAGAGTTTGGACTTTTGTCTAATACCATATTAATAAGTGACCGTATTTGTAGGAGCGGGACTTTATTTAGTCCCGACATTCACACACGTAAAAACCAAACTCGTTCGTATGATTACTGATGAGCCTTTCTGTTCCACACGCACAACCGCAGATCTTTAACACGAGGCTGAGACGAGGAGCTCAAACACGATCTCCCCTTCTCGCTCGGAACGTCTCAGCAGCGCCCGACAGTCGCTTGTTTGAGAGCTCGAGACGTTGGAGGCGGGGACAGTGGCTGATGCTCCCCTCCTTTGATTGGTCACTGAGAACGCTCCAGTTCTCGGCCTCGCTCTGATCTTCTCTCATTTTTCTAAATATACAGGTTGCAATGATATAAATAGAAACAAATTATATATATATCAGAAGATCAAGTTGAAATCAACTAATCAATAATTCACTAACAGTTCTAATGAAATACGACTGGAGGCTGCGTCTGTGTCTGCCCCCCCCCCCCCCCCCCCCCCCACCCCCTCATTACTTTCAAACTGATGCTGATAATTATACAGAGAGAAATCATCAGGGAAAATGGACCAGCATGCATTGCAGCTGATTGACAGGTGGAGCGTGACTACAACACTCCTGCTCTCTGTCTCCGCCCACACGCGTGAGCCAACACTCAACACAACAAGCGAACTGATTTCCACAGGCATCATGGGAAATGTAGTAAATTAGTAACTGTGTGACACACATGATGCTGTCGACATTCCACAGTGACACAGCTGGCAGCTTTTTTTTCCCAGCATGCAGTGCAACGGTCCTCTCGTGTTTTGCAGTAGCGTGGATGGATTACTGGCGATGTCATCAGACCGAGACACAGCAGCAGACATTTTCTAACAACGACACAGGAAAACTGTGCTGCCGCCCTCGATACACACACACACACACGCACACACACACACACACACACACACACACACACACACACACACACACACACACACACACACACACACACACACACTCAGCATGGCCCAGTTTCCAGTGGGCTGTGATACGATCCCTGGTTTGAGGTGTCGAAGTGAGAAGACTGACGACATCAGTGATTCGTTCCTCAAACTGAAGGAGACGTGTAGCAGACGTATGAAAAAGCTTAAACCTCCTGATGTCGACACTGATCCATGAACGTGAGACTGGGTGAAGGTCAGGGGGGTCAGTTATTTTACAGAGATGCAGTTTGATCCATATCTATCTTCTATTTCCTGTCTCACATCTGGAGAACCGTTCGTCAGCGTCACACTTGTGTGTTGTTCAGGGTCCAGTGAAGTTCAGTGCTGAATTTGATGCGATACAATATTAATAAACTTTGAATAACCAGCGCTCTGTAGCGGCGGCAGCACGGACTCATCAACATACGTCACGTTGTCCATCATGACCACATGTTGTCGTTGTTGTTCATTAGTACGACAACTTAAGCTAAACTGAATATGAATCCAGCAGCAGGTCTTTATTTGTCGCGGATCGATTACTGCAGCTCCCTTTTACCTTTTCAGAAAGAAAACCAGCGTCAGCACAGGAAAAGAAAACGTTCCAGACAAACAGGTTTACGACGGACACTGACCTGACGTCCACTAACGCTGTGACTCTGTTTAAAAATACAAACTTTTTGAATGTAAAATAAAATATTTGAACAGTAACGACCTGTTAAGCTGAAAAAATTCAAATGAGACATATTCTGTTCATCTTTAGGTTGATAATTGTATTCGTGTTTTGAGTGTGTATGACTCTAATGCTGCAGCTCCTCTTTTCAGCCTCTGCTCTTAAACTCAAACATCTCCTCTACGTTTGCTTCTGCAGTTTCTAACTCTGCTGTTCAGTGTAGAGCTGGACAGATGCAGCGTGAAATAAAACTCACGTCTTTACATCATCCGGCTGCCAGAATATTCTCTGAGCCATCTGTGATCCGCGAGGGCTGCTGCCAAATATCAGCTTTTACAACAGGACTTCACAGGCTGATTAATACGCTTTTATGTAACTAAACGTTTACAAATGAACACGTATTAAAGCACTTCACAGTCAGGTGAACACACACACACACACACACACACACACACACACACACACACACACACACACACACACACACACACACACACACACACACACACACACACACACACACACAAAGTGGATGGGAACAGAATATTCATCTGATTTCAGTGTCATGTTCTCTTCAGGTCGTGTTGAACTGTTATTTTATGTATTTGTTTAAAAATAAACTTTTAACAAAATATTACAAAATAAGAAAAAGTCGTCAAATGCAGCCGTACAACAATTTTTTCCAAAATATATTAGAATAAAGTAGAAAACACTGAATATGGCTTTTTCATACGTGTTTTGATATCAACTGTGAAAAAACATTATACGAGCCTCAGTGCTAAATAAATGACTTGAGCCAAACTGATTTCTGGTTGAGATGCTGATTCCGATCTGTCGACTGACAAATGCATATTTAAAAAAAAATCCAATGTCATTATCATCAAGAAAATTGAGAAAATAAACTGCATCTTTTCTGCAGCGTTTATTCTGTAAAATAAACCAATACATGAGTCAGGTTGGATTCATGACTTCTTAAAGGATGAAGAACTAAAGTCAGAGGTTCGAGGCTCAGGACGATTTACAGCCTCAGAATCAAAGTGTTGGACAAACTGATTTTCAACAACACAAAACTTTGAAGACTCACACAGTGAACAAACAAACTCTGTCTGTTCAAACGATGAAACACTTCATTGGCTTCTTCTTCACAGCGATGGCCGCTGAGGCTCATGGGTATTGTAGTTTCACCATCCAACATATGTTGCTCAGGAACTGACGAGTGCAGGAAAAGCTTATGAGACAATCATAAACTTTTCTGTGTCTATGATAATAGTTTGGCAGGTTTGGGTCTCGGACACTAAACCAAACAGCTACAAATATGAACCTATAATATCATCAAATCATCAGGAGGTTCCAGTGTTTCTATTCTATAACTTCCTGCTTCGTGCTCACGACTCGTGAGATCCGACGCTCGGACCTGATTCAGTTTGTCACCGAAGAACGACTCCACTGACAAATGTCTGTATGAAGACTGAAGATGAAAATCTCTCAACATTTTCCTGTTTGATTTATTTTTACTTCACCTAAAACTAAATTTAACACACTCTAATCCCATTGGCTCTCAGACCTGGGGTCCCCAGATGCGAGGTCTGCAGTTGGACGCTCTCGGCCTCAGTCTGTGATGTCATTGCTGATCAGAGCCAATCAGCTTGGAGCGTGAACACGTCTGTGGATGGACGAGCTGCAGCAGAGTGTTCGTGCCGTTATGAAACCGCCTCCTCCTCCGCCTCCTCCTCCTCCTCCTCCTCCTCCTCCTCAGCCTACCGTGCTGTTGCCATGACAGCGCAGCATTTATCCCTCCTCCTGCACCCCCCCAACGCTCCTCCCACCCCCCACCGCCACCTTCACCAACACCAGCCGGCTCCATGTCTCATTTTCATGTTGCCAAATTTAACAGACAGACGGAATGACAGAGGAGGGGGGGGGGAGGGGGGATATGTGACGCTGTGCACGATTTACGAATCGAGTGTGTGTGTGTGTGTGTGTGTGTGTGTGTGTGTGTGTGTGTGAGCCTTGACATCCAGGTCAGCTGATGATTACACCAACAATGAACAAGACTGATATGATCTCATATATAGACACACACACACACACACACACACACACACACACACACACACACACACACACACACACACACAGCTCCAGATGAAGCTAAAATAGAGAAGGGTGTAAAAGCTGCTGGTCCAGTTTTAGTTTGAAAAGTCCGGAGCTGCGTTTTATTCTGGACGAACACAAACTGAGATGTTTGGAAACGACGACGCTCACAACCTCTTGTGATTGGTTCTTTTCAGTCATGACTCGTCTCCTGTCACGTGACAGCGTGGAGAATCAAAGACTTTCTGACCCTGTTGTCTTCTTTATTGTACGATGACACAACTGTTTACATGTGGAGGAGACCAGATGACATGTGACGTGTTCGCTCAGTGTTCAGGTCAGTGTCAGTGGTCATGTGATGGTCATGTGATATGCGTGTTAGTATGGACGCGGATTAAAACTGATACGGAGCCAAAACGTTTGTGTGGAAAATGATGGTTTTAGTTGGAAAACGTTTCAAACAACAGGGTAATAGTGATGAAGCCCGACTGTCGGTAACAGCTTCATCTTGACGTCACTACATCAACCTCAGGTGCTGCAATCGTCACGTGTTGTACTTTCAATATTTTCAATGAATGTTGCAACGTGGCTGTAGTTAAAACATCTGTTTGAACATCTGTATATATTCCACTCACCGAGGAAGCTTTTCATTTTCTGATGTCATAAAATAATGATTCTACTTTTTTGTTACTGCTACTTTACTAAGGAGTCGTACTTCTACTGCCTCCCTTGTTCACGCTCAGTGCCGAACGGTAAGATTCATATTTAATGAGCTGACCAGACTTTAATAAAAGTAGAAGCTACAACACATTCGGGAGTTTGCTGAGAACATACAGTGCATGTTCGTATGAACCGAGCTCATTAAGAAAAGCTGTGAGTTTATGGTCTGAGCTGTTTCACTGGTGGAAACATGTCGAGCTCAGGAGTTTCATGACAGTCAGCGCTGATGAAGTGGTTTTCACACACACACACACACACACACACACACACACACACACACCTGGTTCCACAGTGGTGCTGACCGAGCTCATTTACACTCCTGTTATCGTCATCAGCTGTTTACAAAAACAGGGTCAGAGAGGGGGGGCTGCGAGGAGAGTGAGAGAGTAAGAGAGTAAGAGAGACAGAGACAGAGACAGAGACAGAGAGCAAGAGTAAGAGAGAGACAGAGAGAGGAAGACAGAAAAAGACACTTTGACCTTTGACCTCTGAAATCTAATCAGTGGATTTTTTAGTCCAAGGGACAAAACGTGAATAAGTTCCCGACGGCAGAATTGAGATACTGAGTTCACAAAATGAGACGTACGGACGCACAACCCGAAAGCATCGTGCGCCCGGCCACCGGGTGGCGTCACTGCGGAGACAGAAGACAAAGCTAATTCCCCTGAGAAAGAAAAAAAGAAACGAGGGATCTTTGCTCTTTTCTTACATCTGAATCCTTCAGATCCGACTCTGTTGACTCCTCCACACCCACACAGTAAAATAACCTCTCTCGCTCTCTCTCGCTCTCTCTCTAATCCTGGTTGTGGCACCGTCACATTGTGTGTGATATTACCTTTGGTGACTCACACAGAAAACTAATCATCAGTTGCAGTGGAGGAGGAGCTTGTGTTTACAGGCCACATGTGTCAGTGTGTTGTTAAACCCTCAGGTATCCGGTGAACACACAGAAACATGATGTCTTGTACTTGTGTGTCTCTGCTCTGAAACACTGGGCCTCAGGACGGTGAACTCACCGTTTCACCCTTGAATCTTTTATGAAAGTGTTCAAGGATCATATCAGCGTTTTGCATATTTTATTCTGTGTACTTCAGGTAAAACGTCCCTCAGGCTGCTCTGTGTAGAGCCTGGATCTTATTGTGCTGTTTCTGTTGCCGACAACAAAACCCCTAACCTTTGTGTGAATAACTTTGAATCCTGAGTTTAACTTAAGTCTTTAAACTAATTGGCTACTTGTTACTAACCAAGACGATGCCTGCAGCCTGACACAGAAGAAGCTGAGCCCTCATGTATGATGAAGCATTAAGTGAAACATTGACGACTACAGCGCCCCCTTCAGGTGATTCATTTCCTCGTTGGATTAAGTACTTTTTGACTGGTGGTTGACATTAACAGCTCAACTCTCTCTCTGGACTTTGACAGATTCATAAAAATGCAGTAAATCGAACCTGTTTTAAACTTTAATGATGGCTGAAGGTAGTTTGTGCGTAAACACGATTGACACAAGGTGACGTCATATTGTTCTTTTCAACCTGCAAAAGATTCGGACTTGGTGTCTAAAGACCTTTACAGAGAACGTGTTTTAGTATGAAACCTCAGGATGTGAATTACAAACTGTTTGACAGAACTGCAGTAGTGAGTACAACACCGACAGTAAGTAAAGTTCCAGGTCGTGTCTGGGTTCTGATACCTAACACCAGTTGCACAACAGCAACATGTCAATAGTGTGTCAAATGCACCATGAATGAAAACTGCTGGAAACCTGTGTATTAAAACATCTACGTGTCAGATTCATCAGCCTCAGCTCACAACACTTCTTCAGACCAAACGTTAAAACTGCTTCCTTATATGTGAGTCTTCTTTTTTTCTCAGTTTTAGCCCGAGGTGCTGCAAGATAAATCTGTGTGAGGGTGTTTTGCATTTTGCTGCATCATGACCTATCAGAAATCAGTCAGAAACCAGTGTAGGCAGCTCTGCAACATGCCTCCATGCCTCTGTGCCATAATCTGCCCCAGTGCAGTGTGGGATTTACTGGCTCACACTCAGCCACTTGACAAGGCAGCAAGCATCTGACAGAACTGTGTGATTTCATAACGAATCAGCCTTATCCTCGCTGCTGTCAGACGCCGTCATTGTTCTCCGCCTGTTACATCAGTCGCCGGCTTGGGTTCAGCTTCTTCTCATGATATCAGCTGCACCTGAACGTCCCATGACTCATGGGATTAGAGGATTTTCTGCCTGAACTTTGATGCGTCTGAAATCTGAACGTCTGAGTCACACTCTGCGAACCTCTGTGCACAATCTGCTTTACTGTTCGGCTGCACTTATGAGAGCTTATAAGACAAAGCAATAGTACTATTAAATCTGTCTCCATGAGTCATCACTGCGTTTCCCCAGCCTCGTTCCTGCAGGTCTGTCGGGAGCTTCTCTACTTCTGTTCTGTATTTGCAGGAGAGGCGGCGGTACCACGGCGGTACGAGCTGTGCAAAGGTTCGAGCACGCAAAGCACAGATCGAGGTTGAGACCATTTCAACTGTTAGCGAGAGCTTCGTCCTTCAAACAGTTTTCCACGGTTGCTTGGCAACAGCAATCGCCATGACCAGCTCTGTGACCGGTTACAGAGGAGCTGCCTGGTCGACGCATGGGACAACTGCAACGCTGCATCCTGTTGCGTGACACAGCCGCTGTACACAAAGACGCTGCCACAGCCAGGCTCCGTCCTTCTTAACGTTTCCAGTTAGGATCCTCTTAAGATCGCGTTGCCAGGCAACAAACCCAATTCCAGCCAGCGAACAGACCGAAAATTTATTCAGAGCAACAAAATTACAACAAAATAAATCCAACCACGAAAGAGGAGGCGACGGAGCTACCTAGTAAGTGGTTACCATGGTGACCGGTACAACAAACCACTTCACTGTAACATAAAGCGTGTTTTTTCTTCATAGTCTTATAGAGAACAAACAATTCGACTGCTCGACAGAAATATCTGTTACCTAACACTGTTCAGTCTTTGCTCCACCAATTATCAGTGTTAGAGATGCTGTAGTCGTTTAGTTCGTCTGTCTCTGGAGTCTCTCGCACTCCTGCTCTCCTGCAGTCTGTAAATTACCGCTACAACCTTCCGCTCTGTAGCCCTATTAGCTGATAAAAGAATGAATATTTATCAACCCTGTACAGCCACCGA
The DNA here is from genome assembly GCF_009819705.1 of Hippoglossus hippoglossus. Lineage (NCBI taxonomy): Eukaryota > Metazoa > Chordata > Actinopteri > Pleuronectiformes > Pleuronectidae > Hippoglossus > Hippoglossus hippoglossus. Next base: position 27,236,925 of record NC_047157.1, read on the forward strand.
TCGCATCCGAACAGAAAGAATGCACAGGGGCATCAGCTGCACCCTCGCCTCCGAAGAAACAAAGACTTCAACTCGCTCCTGTTCAACAAAACACCTCTTGCCAATGGAAAAAGAAAATCAAGCAAAAAGATGTTTCCTGGTCGGATTCAGCAAACAAGCAACTATTTCTAGGTTTGCACAAAACCTGCATGAGAGAAGCTGCAAAGTTAGTAGCAATCAAAGTCAAAGATTAACACGAGTTTTGGAAAAGCAGACAGTGGGATGACAGGCTGCTCGAGTTTGGAAATGTAGTCATATTAACACTAATGTCCTACAGCAGCTCAACGATGTTTTATTCCAGATTTAGAGGCTTAAACTGCACATTAGAGGCATTTGAATGCACCAACAGAGCTATTTCATTACTATGGAGCAAAGTGCATCTGCAGGAGATTTTTAATTTGTTCATTTCAACCCACTTCTGAGATCCACTCGTGCCGCCTTTGGCTTTGGTTGTAGTAATTATACCTTAAACTCTAACTTACGTTTTGTGATGGTGGAGAGTGTTGGCGTGGTGGTTGTTGGAGGCGTTGACTTTGTGCAGGTGCTCGATCCTCTCTTTCTCTTTCTCTACAAAGTTGGTGTTGGTGCCGGTGCTGGTGGAGGACGCTCGGGACAGCCGGCTGTGGGCCCGCGGCTGATCCCTAGGTGGGATTGGAGGAGGGGGAGGTGGAGCCGGGGCTGGGGAAGAGATCGGAGCTGGCATTTGGGCTGGGATCGTTATGGAGGCTGGGGCTGAAGCTGGAGCGGGAACCGGGATAGCAGTCGCACTGGTGCTGTTGGTGCTGTTGTAGGAATGGTGGGTGGAGGAGTGGTGGTGGTACTGCTGATGATGATGCTGGTGGTGGTGGTGGCTGTGGTGGAGGGAGATGGAGGTAGGGGGCTGGGGAGGAGTTTGGTGTTGGCTGTTGTGGTGGTAGTGGTGGTTCTTGGAAAGAGACACTGATGTGGTCTGAGTGGGCGGAGGTGGCGGTGGAGGAGGAGGGAGCGGAGGCTCAGGAGGAGCAGGTGGAGGAGGAACGACAGGTTGCCGGTCCAGACGCAGGTCCTTGTTCTCCTGGCTGAGCCGGTCCAGTTGGACCTCCAGCTCCTCGATTCGGCGCCGCTGGGTTTCTAGAAGCTTCTGCTGGCTCTCGATAATGTTGTTGAGTTCCAGGAGGTACTCCACGGCCCGGTTGGGGCTTTCTGGGCTGCCCTGGCCGGGGCCCTGGTTAGCATCCATGATTAGCTAAAGACTGTTGGATGTTACAGTTGGTTAGATACAGCGAGCTCTGAGGCTAAATGCTAAACTGCTGCACTCGATGAAATGCTGCCTGAGTAACAGCCACAGCTGGTGCAGAGCCAAAGGCTAACTCGCTGAGAGTTTGATACCCGGGGGTTAGTAGAGAATAAAAGAAAAGAAGCTCAACTGACTAAACACTGAGTGGAAGCCTCAACACAACAGAGAACCTCCACCTAAACTGTTATTTAGACCCAGAGCAGAAATACTTACTACTCTAAAGTCTAGTCTACAAACTAAAACCTAAAGTCTAAATAACTACTAAACTACACCCTATGGCCCTAAGGCCTACACCCTAAAAACTAAAATACCCTTCACCCTCCCCCCCACCAGAGGTAAGTGGGGGGGAGAGGACTTTTTCTTCTTCGACTGCTGCTTTGAATATCAAGATGGACCTTGTCCTGGTGAGCTCCAGGCGGAGAGCTTTATCGAGTCGTCAACCATTCCCTGGTTCAGTCAGATGTTCCTGCTGGGCTTCGACCCATGGCGGTAATAAAACAGAACAAACTTCTAGGACATAGAGATTGTTTTTCCTCCTCCCACAGTCAGAAAGTCTGTCTTTGTGTGTTAGTAACTCAGTTGTATCCCCTCCCTGCGCTCCATGCAGAAGATCAGAGCATCGGTTTCCCAGGAGCAGGAGTGGAGACCATAGCTGATAGAGATTTGATTTGTCCCTCTGGATCAACGATGTAGGACATTATCATTGCTGAGCAACTGTAGATTGTCCAACACGAGAAGTACAAGTGATATATTTCTCTTCCACAATCCAATCCAAGTGTTTTTTCTTATCACTGCAGCAGAACCAGAGTCTGCTCCACTACATGAAAACTCCCAAACTAGATGACTAATCACTTGCTTCCCTGCAGAACATTATTTTAAATCCTGGGATCAAAACTCCTGAAGTAAAATCTCAAATCAAACAGTCCGGAGTTTTCTGAGCAGGGGAAATAAGTAAATTAAGCTCAGTTCAGTTCAGATCCTCTCCATCATCAAAACAGTCTGGAACCAAACATCAAGATATCAACAAAATGCAAAGCTCCACAAACTGAAAGTGTTAAACGTTGAAGATCATCTTCTGAAAGACATAGAAGACGACACGTTGACCTCTTCCTGGTCCATGGGTTCACCTGCAGGACTCCAGTCTTCCTGCAGTCGCTCTGTCAGCGTCCAGCAAGGGTTGAATCTCATGTCTCCTCCCTGGGTGCCGTGAAACATTTGGGATGGAACATCATTATCATCCCGTTGGATGGCACTTCTGGATCCTTCTTCATGTCGTCCATCCATCACATGAAAAAGAAGAGAAAGAACAGTTTGGATGAGAGGACGGAAGGTTTGAAAGGACGAGAGTCAACAGGAAACATCAAATCAAGACAAAGTTGATTCTTAGAGCATCGCATCTTTCTTGCCATTTTTTCATCTTTCATTCATTTACTTTTCTTTTCACCATCAGCCTGTCACTATCTCTCCTCTGTCTTTCTTTTCCATCTCTTTTTGTATCTATGAACTCAAACCTGTGCAAAAGTCACGTGCATTAACATTTAAAAATCAAAACCAAATGTAGGAAGCCGGAGTCGTCTGGTCACAAATCAGCAGCCAGGCTGCTTGGAGATGTGCTCGGTATCTGAAACCAATCTCAAATTAAAGAGTTTCCAAAAGAAAAGTGGCACGTCTGTCTAACTAGCTGATGACATCCATTAGACACCATTAGGAAACAATGTGTGTTGGAATTTCAGGTTAAATGAATTCAAACTGGACTCATCTTTAATTTCTGCCACAAACTAGAAAGAAGATATTTACTGACACCCGCTGAAAGGATTTCTGGCTTATGTATAATATGCATAATATATATTGTCTGTTCGTACTGAACATACTGCACCACACACACACACGCACACACACACACACACACACACACACACACACACACACACACACGTCAAGCTATTTGGTCTCTGTTGCAAAGCGGCTGAACAGTTTCAGTTTTTATATCGTTTCCCATTAAGCACATTCAATTATTCATGACTCACTAACTGACCAGCATATATATATATATATATATATATATTTCTATTTCTATTTCTCTCTCTCGAAAATAAGTGAGTATGCAGGTAAAAACAGATACAAATATTGTCTAACAAGAAACTAACTTACTGGTCTCAATATGATTTTCTTCTTGAAATGATTCTATATTATCATGCAGGGCGCCCCCTGGAGGTCAATGTTTGAATCATCAGCCTGAGACCGTTCAGTCAAGACTTTTCCAGTTTAGCGTCAACGCGCCAATACACTTGTTGCTTTGATTTTTTTCGAAAA